>NW_026728084.1:360000-567500 GCF_030684315.1 Stegostoma tigrinum
ACTCACGAAATAAAAGTGAGGAACCACTTCTTTGCCTCTGGATTCTTTGCAATGAAATGGGAATTAATTAAATACCAAGGTGTGGTCACTGTCCATCTGTCCCAGCAGAACGGGCCAGAATTTCAAGAATTTCAGTGAAAATGTCATGATTCAAAAAAATTACATTGTGCATATCTTTGATAAAACTATCCACAAGGGGAAGTAGATCCACAATCTGTTCACCATTTTTGGTTCAGTTTATCATATGAATGAACATAGAACAGAGAACATTACAGCACAGGCAGTTCGGCCTTCGATGCTGTGCTGACCTGTCATACCGATCTCAAGCCCATCTAAACTACACTATTCCATGTACGTCCATATGCTTGTCCAATGATGACTTAAATGGACCAAAAGTTGGCGAATCTACGACCGTTGCAAGCAAAGCATTCCATTCCCTTACTACTTTCTGAGTAAAGAAACTACCTCTGACATCTGTCCTATATCTTTCACCGCTCAACTTAAAGCTATGCCCCCCCGTGCTCGCTGTCACCATCCTTGGAAAAAGGCTCTCCCTATCCACCCTGTCTAACCCTCTGATTATTTTATATGTTTCAATTAAGTCCCCTCTCAACCTTCTTCTCTCTGACGAAAACAGCCTCAAGTCCCTCAGCCTTTCCTCGTAAGACCTTCCCTCCATACGAGGCAACATCCTAGTAAATCTCCTCTGCACCCTTTCCTAAGCTTCCACATCCTTCTTATAATGTGGTGACCAGAACTGCACACAATACTCCAAGTGCGGCCGCACCAGAGTTTTGTACAGCTGCAGCATAACCTCTTGGTTCCGGAACTCGATCCCTCTGTTAATAAAAGCTTCAACACTGTGTGCCTTCTTAACACCCCTGTCAACCTGGGTGGCAACTTTCAAGGATCTGTGTACATGGACACCGAGATCTCTCTGCTCATCTACACTACTAAGAATCTTAGCCCAGTACTTTGCATTCCGGTTACTCCTACCAAAGTGCATCACCTTACACTTGTCCACGTTAAACTCCATTTGCCACCTCTCAGCCCAGCTCTGCAGCTTATCTATGTCTCTCTGTAACCTACAACATCCTTCTTCACGATCCACAACTCCATCGACCTTAGTGTCGTCTGCAAATTTACCAACCCATCCTTCTACGCCCTCATCCAAGTCATTTACAAAAATGACGAACAACAGTGGATCCAACACCCACCCTTGCGGTACACCACTAGTTACTGGACTCTAGGATGAACATTTCGCATCAACCACCACCCTCTGTCTTCTTTCAGCAAGCTAATTTCTGATCCAAACTGCTATATCTCCCACAATCCCATTCCTTCACATTTTGTACAATAGCCTACAGTGGGGACCCTTATCGAACGCCTTGCTGAAATCCATATACACCACATTAACCGGTTTACTCTCATCTACCTGTCTGGTCACCTTCTCAAAGAACTCAATAAAGGTTTGTGAGGCACGACCTACCCTTCACAAAACCATGCTGACTATCTCTGATCAAATTATTCTTTTCTAGATGATTATAAATCTTATCTCTTATAACCTTTTCCAACACTTTACCAGCAACTGAGGTAAGGCTCACTGGTCTATAATTACCAAGGTCGCCTCTACTCGCCTTCTTGAACAGGGGAACCACATTTGCTATCCTCCAGTCATCTGGCACTATTCCTGTAGACAATGACGATTAAAGATCAATGCCAAAGGCTCGGCAATCTCCTCCCTGGCTTCCCAGAGGATCCTAGGATAAATTCCATCCGGCCCAGGGGTCTTATCTATCTTCACACTCTGTAGGATTTCTCATACCTCTTCCTTGTGAACCTCAATCCCACCTAGTCTAGTAGCCTGTATCTCAGTATTCTCCTCGACAACATTGTCGTTTTCGAGAGCGAATACTGTCGAAAAATATTCATTTAGTGCTTCCCCTATCTGCTCTGATTCCAGACACAACTTCCCACGACTATCCTTGATTGGCCCTAATCTTACGCTCGTCATTCTTTTATTCCTTAAGTACCTATAGAAAGCCTTAGGGTTTACCCTGATCCTATCCGCCAGCAACTTCTCATGTCTCCTCCTGGCTCTTCTGAGCTCTCTCTTTAGGTCTTTCCTGGCTACCTTGTAACCCTCAAGCACCCTAACTGAGCCTTCACATCTCATCCTAACATAACAAAGTGTGAAGCTGGATGAACACAACAGGCCAAGCAGCATCTCAGGAGCACAAAAGCTGACGTTTCAGGCCTAGACCCTTCATCTAGACCCTTCATTTTACGCCTGAAACATCAGCTTTTATGCTCCTGAGATGCTGCTTGGCCTGCTGTGTTCATCCAGCTTCACACTTTGTTATCTTGGATTCTCCAGCATCTGCAGTTCCCATTATCACTCATCCTAACATAAGCCTTCTTCTTCCTCTTGACCAGATATTTCACTTCCTTCGTAAACCACAGCTCCCACGCTCTATAGCTTCCTCCCTGCCTGACAGGTACATACTTATCGAGGACACACAGGAACTTTTCTTTGAATAAGCTCCACATTTCTAATGTGCCCATCCCCTGTGGTTTCCTTCCCCATCCTATGCTCCCTAAATCTTGCCTAATCTCATCGTAATTGCCTTTCCCCTAGCTGGAACTCTTGCCCAGTGGTATACACCTATCCCTTTCCATCACTAAAGTAAACATAACAGAATTGTGATCGCCATCACCAAAGTGCTCACCTACTTCCAAATCTAACAGCTGGCCGGGCTCATTACCCAGTACCAAATCTAATGTGGCTTCGCCCCTTGTTGGCCTGTCTACATACTGTGTCAGGAAGCCCTCCTGCACACACTGGACAAAAACTGACCCATCTATAGAACTCAAGCTATAGTGTTCCCAGTCAATATTTGGAAAGTTGAAGTCCCCCATGACAACTACCCTGTCTCTCTCACTCCTATCGAGAATCATCTTTGCTATCCTTTCCTCTCCATATCTGGGACTATTCGGAGGCCTATAGAAAACTCCCAACAGGGTGACCTCACCTTTCCTGTTTCTAACCTCAGCCCATACTACCTCAGTTGACGAGTCTCCAAACATCCTTTCTGCAACTGTAATACTGTCCTTGACCAACAATGCCACACCTCCCCCTCTTTTACCGTCTTTTCTGCTCTTACTGAAACATCTAAATCCCGGAACCTGCAACAACCATTCCTGTCCCTGCTCTATCCATGTCTCCGAAATGGCCACAACATCGAAGTCCCAGGTACTAACCCATGCTGCAAGTTCACCCACCATATTCCGGACGCTCCTGGCATTGAAGCAGACACACTTCAAACCAACTGCTTGCTTGCCGGTGCCGTCTTGCGTCCCTGAAACTTTATTTTGGACCTCCCTACTCTCAACCTTTTCTATGCTTGAACGACAATTTTGGTTCACATCCCCCTGCTGAATTAGCTTAAACCCACCTGTATAGCCTTAGTGAATTTCCCCCCCGAGGATATCGGTACCCCTCTGGTTCAGGTGAAGACCATCTTGCTTGTAGAGGTCCCACCCACCCGAGAAAGACCCCCAATGCACCATCCCTGTAGCCACATGTTCAACTCCTCTCTCTCCCTAGCACGTGGCACGGGCAACAAACCAGAGACAACAACTCTGTTCATCCTAGCTCTAAGCTTCCATCCTAGCTCCCTGAATTTCTGCCTTAAATCCCCATCACTCTTCCTACCTATGTCGTAGGTGCCTATGTGGACCACGACTTGGGGCTGCTCCCCCTCCCCCTTAAGGATCCCAGAAACATGATCAGAGACATCACGCACCCTGGCACCTGGGAGGCAACACACCAACCATGAATCTCACTTGTACCCACAGAACCTCCGATCTGTCCCCCTAACTATGGAGTCCCCAATGACTACTGCTCTGCTTCTCTTCCTCCTTCCCTTCTGAGCAGCAAGGACAGACTCTGTGCCAGAGACCTGTGCCCTGCTGCTTTCCCCTGGTAAGTCGTCCCCCCCAACAGTATCCAAAACGGTATACTTATTGTTGAGGGGAATGGCCATAGGGGATCCCTGCTCTGCCTGCCGGTTCCCTTACCGGCCCCTGACTGTAACCCATCTGCCTTTTTCTTGTACCTGAGGAGTGACTACCTCCCTGGAACTCCTCCCAATAACCCCCTCTGCCTCCCAAATGATCCGAAGTTCATCCAGCTCCAGCTCCAGTTCCCTAACGCGGTTTTCAAGGAGCTGGAGTTGGGTGCACATCCCGCAGATGTAGTCAGCAGGGACACTAGTGGTGACCCTTACCTCCCACATTCTGCAGGAGGAGCATTCAACTGCCCTGACCTCCGTTCCCATTATTCTAAATTCCCAAAGAGACTGATTAAAAATAAAGAATAAAAAATAAACTAGTTACCTTCTGTCGCACAGAACCTTTTTTTTGGTTCGAGGAGGAGGATGGGTGGGAGACACTACCCGAGTAGTGTTTCGGGTAATGCAACCAACACAAATATATTCATATAAATATTATATATATGTAATATATAAAATATTATATGTATAAATATTATATATATATATATATATATATATATACACACAAATATAAATTAGTACATATAATTTCTCATTAGGTTTACCCATGCAACGAATTATCTTGGTTAATAGTGACTATGTAGAGTGTTTAAAGGAGTTTAAATTGCTTACTCCCTGTGCACAATGTCCACGAGCATTCATCAAATGCCACTTTAAACAGAAACACATGAGGAAACCACAATAATAGTGAAAACAATGCAAGGTACAATGGCTGGAATATTGAACTCTCATGTTAATGAAATAATAACTTACAACCAGCAGCAGGTAACCACTATTTCACAATACACAGTTCGAATGAGAAACACTCCACTTTCAATAGTGGAGAACAAATTTAAAACAACCATTGATCCAACTTTGTCCACGAAGACATTCTACGAATTCGGGAAATGTTTTCTGTGTGGTGTATTCCTGAGGAAGTTGATGCTAATAATGAAGCATCATTTCACTGAACTCTTGAACTTCCTGGTACGGTTACAGCCAGGAAACGTACAGATTTATCACCAATGCAGCACAGCAGGACAAGAAATGAGAATTGTTACGATTCCAGCTGCTTCAGCAAGTGGAATAGTCAAACCCCAGAATAAAACCTGCCTCGCTAGATCTTTTTCCCCTTTGTCAAACCTTGTGGTCTTTCACTGAAACATAAGCACATCAGACTACAGATTAGATTTTAACAATAAAACAGAAGTTTATTACATTGAAGAAATAAAATAAACCAAAATATCAAATATAGCAGTTTCAAAAATTTCAGAACACATTGCAAAAGAAAGTTACCCATGAGAACTTTCCCCTTGACTACTCACAAACTTAAAGCTTAGCCTTCCTCAGTTTTTTCATAGTCTGCAGAATTCTAACAAAATACTCGGGGTCTGAAAGATTCATAAATAATAACCCTTACTCTGAGACAACTTAATCCTTTAACTGTTCTAAACAATCGCCTTTTCTAGAGAGCCTGTGCTTAATTCTGAAGTCAATGCTTAACAAACAGAGCTTGCAGTACAGAAACAGGCTCATGATGTTATCTATGTTTCACACAAGACTCTTTCTACCCCTTTTTAACCCTACCATCCCCTTTACCTCATGTGCTCCTCTAGCTTCCTCTTAAAAGTATCTGTGCTATCATTTCAGCCACTCTTCCTGGTTCAAATTTTAACCACTTTCTGGGCAAAGTTGCTTCTCCTGAGTTTCCTGTTAGATTTATTAGTGGCTATGTAGCATCTATATTAATAAAACATTCTTCTATCTGGTCTCAAGAATGAAGCTCCAATAATGGAATTACGAGGTGTGAAGATTTGATAGAGTATAAAACTTGTGCTCTTTCCCCAACATTTTCCACTGAGGAATGAACAAGGAGAGTTCAAGAGCATCCCTGTTACATCCATTGATCAGGAGACTAAAATATCCATTAAACATTCAGTAGGCATTCCACAGCAGTAACACTGATCATATTGTAGTATTCCTCAGAGAGTTTCATGACTGATACACTGAGAAGCAATCTTGGCTGAGGTTTCTCAGTGGATATTATTCAGAATAAAGCAACATGTTGTCTTCGGCTGTATTGGAAAGCTGCTGGTAATGGAACTGTTGAAAGCATTCACACCTTTTCTGGATCCATCTTTTATTCCTGTACTTATCTCATTGCTACACTTTTTGCCCTTTACAAAAGCATTTCCTTTGTCATTTAAAACAATGCAGTCTCTGTCTCTGTAACTTCTATCTCTTGTTTAGAACAGTTAAAGTATTTTGTTAGAATTCTGCAGACTATGAAAAAACTGAGGAAGGCTAAGCTTTAAGTTTGTGAGTAGTCAAGGGGAAAGTTCTCATGGGTAACTTTCTTTTGCAATGTGTTCTGAAATTTTTGAAACTGCTATATTTGATATTTTGGTTTATTTTATTTCTTCAATGTAATAAACTTCTGTTTTATTGGTAAAATCTAATCTGTAGTCTGATGTGCTTATGTTTCAGTGAAAGACCACAAGGTTTGACAAAGGGGAAAACGATCTAGCGAGGCAGGTTTTATTCTGGGGTTTGACTATTCCACTTGCTGAAGCAGCTGGAATCGTAACAATTCTCATTTCTTGTCCTGCTGTGCTGCATTGGTGATAAATCTGTACCTTTGTTTGCTCTCCCAGGTGGAAGTAAAAAAAATCACATGGTATTCTTTAGAGGAAAAACAGGTGAGATCTCACTGGAATCAACATTGCTAAAAGTGATGATCAGGTCATTATCACATTACAGTTTGTGGGAGCTCATGCAAGTAAATTTACTGTTTGTAGGAACTTATGTAAATACATTCTCTATGTTACAGCAGTGACGACACTTTGTCTGTTTCAAAGCACTTTGGTTTGTCCTTATTGGGGAATATCAATCAAGTCTGAATCCTATTTATGTGTGTTTGGAACTAGGTCAGTGAGTTATAAATGTTCAGTTTAATTTTATGCTTAAAGCAATGATTAATTAACTACCGGATTATCCATTCCCCTTTCCCAATTTAACATAGAAACAGAGAAAATTGGACTGGGAGTAGGCCATTCAGTTCTTGAGCCTGCTCCACCATTAAATATGAGCATGCCTGCTCATTCCTGTTCCTGCTTTCTCCCCATATTCTTTGATCTCTTTAGCTCGAAGAACAATATCTAACTCTGTCTTAAAAATATTCAATGATAGAAAATTCCACTGGCTCACCATTCTCTTGGCGAAGACATTTCTCCTCATCTTCGTTCTACTGTGTATCCTTAGTCTGTGACCTTTGGTTCTGCAATCTCCAGTCATCAGGAACACCCTTCTTCACTTCCCCTCTCTGATACTCTCCAGCTCCACGCTGTGTTACCTCTGGCTCCAGCATCTGCAGTTCTTGCTATCTCTGAATGAGGACAGTCCAAAGAGTGTGTTAAGTGATATCGATGGGTTAAATGAGCAGGCAAAATATCTGGTAGATGACGTGTAATGTTTGAAATTGTGAGGTTGTCCAGTTTGGCAGGAAGTGTGGAGAAGCAGATTATTCAAATGGAGAGTGTCTGCAGAATGCCATGTTTCAGGGTGCTCTGGATGTCGCTGTGCATGAATCACAAAACGTTATCATGTAGCTACAGCAAGTCTTGGGGAAGGGAGATGGGATGTTGGCTGTTATTGGAAGGAGGTTGAAAAATAAAAGGAAGGACGACTTGCTGCAGCTATACGGGGCATTACTAGGTACAGTTTCCACTGTTCTTCCTGAAAGAAAATATACTTGCGCTGAAAGCAGTTCAGACAAGGTTTTCTAGGCTGAATCCTGGGATAAATGGCATACAGCTGGATGAACACAGTAGACCAAGCAGCATCACAAGAGCAGGAAGGCTGACGTTTCAGGCCGAGACCGTTTTCTGATGAAGGGTCTAGGCCCGAAACATCAGTCTTCCTGCTCCTGCGATGCTGCTTTGCCTGCTGTGTTCATCCAGCTCTACACCTTGTTATATCGGATTCTCCAGCATCTGTAGTTCCTATTATCCCTGGGATAAATGGATTGTCTTACAAGGAAAGTTGGAGCAGGTTGGGCTTATACTCATTGGAATTCAGAAGCACAAGAAGTCCCCTTGTTGGAATCTAAAGGACTTTAAGTGAGTGTGACTGGGTGGATGCCGAGATAAGGATTCCCCTCATGCAAGAATCTGAAAACAGGCAGCACAGACATAAAACGGGGAGTTTCCCATTTCGGATGGAGAGGAAGATAAGTTTTTTGTCTCCAAGGATCATTACTCTTAGTAATTATCTCTCCCAGACAGCAGTCAAGGCTGTGTCATTGATATTCAAGGTTTGCTTAGAGAGATGTTTCCTCTAATAAGGGAGACAAGGGATACTGAGGGGGTCAGGAAGGAAATTGGAGTTCAGGCCACCACCAGATCATCCATGATCTTACTGACCGGAAGAGTTGAATAACCAACTCTTGCTGCCATTTCTTGTGATTTTATGGTTTTATTTCATCTCCCATCAGCTCACTGGCAGACAGATGAAACAGGAAACCCCAGATTATTAGGTTATTAAAAATGGTTAGTTGGATTTGCTCCAGCAATAATCCAGTGCAAACAGTGATTTAATTAAACCAAACATCTGTAATTCACTGGCCCAGTCCCAACAGACTCTAACAGAATACTCCTCAAGTTATTAACTTTTGCATTTAAGACAGAGAGGTCGTTGGAAACAGTTATATCATTGTGATTAATTGCTAAAGTTGGTAGATGAAATCAAATATTCAATAGATCAATGCTACAAATTCTCCCTTAAGCTGTCAAGTACAAGCAGAGCTTTTAAACCAGTACATAGACCATATGCCATCATCATAAACACACTGGGTAACAGGCATGTCATCAGAATAATTAATGCAGTGCACAATCTGCCCATAATTTTACTCCAATACTTCCATTACCACATTCAGTCAAATGTATCCCACAAAAGAAGAACAAAAATGGGGTAACATTTTTGTACTGAATAGTAATAGCTGGCATTTACAAAGCTTCCCAAGCCACACACATATCTCATTTGAGTTTAGATAGCCTTTCATTCCACAGGACATCTCAAACAGCCGTGCAGCCAATGAATGAAAATTAAAGCGTCAGGTAGAATTTAATGTGTGCAACAGGGGTCTCAGTCCCCAGATCTGGAGAACAGACAGAAGTTCAGGCACCTCTACTGGGGAAACCTGCTGTATAAAGTGCCCATCAGGCAATGAAGTGGCCACCAGCGACACGCCCAAGGACGCTGTGAGTGGAAATATTGTCCTTGAGGGCTGCCAGCCAATGGGATCTTGGTAGCTCTCTACTGCCCATCAGCACCATTGGAAGAAGTGGCAGATGTTGGTGCTGCACCCACCTGAGTCCAAGTATCAACAAGGAAATCCCAGGCCAATGGGGAGTCAGGGTATGGTGATGGTTGGACTAGGTAGGGACAGTGGTTATCTGTGGTAACACTTCCTTATGCTGGTAATGTAAATCAGGCACTGGGTGCGCTTGGACGAGGAATCTCCAGAGTCTGTTAGACTTGCTTTTTGGACACCCACATACCGACTCTCCGATGGAATTAATTATCCCTGGCCACTATTTTTCCTTTAACCAATATCTTTAAAGCAAACTAACCATCATGATCACACTGTCATTAATGAGGAATTGTTGTCCATGACTTGGCTACATTACAACAACAACTACACTTCAAAAGTCATTAATTACCTGGAACATGCTATGAAACAGCCTGAGGTTATGAAAGCAGCTATATAAATACATAGATTTATTCTTTAGCCACTGGTCCACTTGTTGTCGAGATGGGTACCAGTATCAGAAGCAAGGTAGCAGAAGGTAAATATTTGAGGCCCATTGGTCAACTTCAATGTTTAAACTTTGTAAGGAACCCTTAACAGAGGTCACAGATTTGACGTAATCAACAAAATCTGCAGGGAGGGAATGTGAGGTGGTTGATTTTCAACAAAGTTATTATGAACTAGAATTAACTGCCTTAATGTTTTAAATTTATTTTATTTATTTATTCACAGGGTATGGGCATCGCTGGTAGGACCAACAATTACTCCCCATCCCTAATTTCCCTGGAGAAGATGGTAGTGAGCTGCTTTCCTGAACATCACGGGTAGAGACACTCACAGAACTACTGCGAAGGGAGTTCCGGGATTTTAACCCAGTGACAGTGAAGGAACGGAGATAAATTTCCAAGTCAGATTGGTGACAGGCTTGGAGGGGAACTTGCAGGTGGTGGTGTTCCCATATATCTGCTGCTCTTCTCCTTCTAGATATATAAGGTGCAACTTGGAAGGTGCAGTCTAAGGAGTCTTGGCAAGTTGCTGCAGGGCATCTTGTAGCAGGTACAAGCCACTGTCTCTGTGGCGATGGTGAAGGGAGTGAATGTTTGCAACGGTTGACGAGGTGCCAATCAAGTGGGGTGCTTTGTGCTGGATAGTGTCGAGCTTCCTGAGTGTTGTTGGAACCGCACCCATCCAGGCAAGTGGAGAATATTCCTTTACTTTCCTGATTTATTGTTAGCTGATGGCGTTGAGGATGTGAATTGTCTGCTCTAGAATACCCAGCCTCTGACTTGTGCTTGGAGCCATGGTATTTATTCATCCAGTTCAATTTCTAGTTACCAATAGTCACTAAGTTGTTGGTAGTGGGGGTTGAATGTGTCACTGCATATCAAGGGGAAAATCTTAGATTTTGTCTTGCCATTTATCAGCCCAAGTCTGAATTTTTTACTTGGTCTTGTTGCATTTGACCATGGACTGTTTCCATACCCAAGGAGTCACGAATGGTGCTGAACATTGTACAACCATTAGCGAACATCCCCACTTCTGACCATATGAGGGAGGGAAGGTGATTGATGAAGCAGCGGAAGATGGTTGGGTCTAGGATACTACCCCGAACGTAATGAAAGCTGATTTTATCATAACTGTCATTGGAATTGGGCAAACACACAAAAAGAATAAAACAGCAGGGCTCTGGGGTCAGAACAGCACATGTGGGTCTAATTACACAGCTCATATAAAGAGCCAGCAGTGCATGATGGGCTGAATAGCTTCCTGTTGTGCTGCATCATTCTATTCTATAGGTAAACCTGCTTCTGATATAAATTCTTAGTTTGTCCGGGTGTATGAACCAATTAATCTCTTAGACGAACATCTACCTTGTCGTTGCCCAGCACTGTGGGCCTTCACCTTTCACTGTGATTTTGTAATCTTCTTTAAAATCTACTTTATGATTGAAGATAAAGTTGTCTTCCCTATTTCCTGTCTGACACTTCACATGGAACATTTACAATATCTTTAGCAACTGAGGTATCGTATCTTCCTACCAATTTTCCTTTGGCTCCAGTCCAGATTGTACAAGCTCAGCTAAGTTTACAGCTTTCCCCCCACTCTCAGCCTGCTCCAGGCAATTCATCACATCCAATACTGGGCTGCACAATTAAGTTACATTAGCAGTGGATATTCCCATGTGGTCTGAGTGAGACAGCCAAGGAAAAGATGCATAGTGCACTGCCTCACAATCTTGTCAGAAATAACATGGTGCCCAACCCATCCATAGGGGATAATCGATGTACAGCAACAGCCTATTAGAGGCATGAGGTTTCCCTGTGATGAACCTTTGCTAATTGGCTGAAAAGGCCAATCCTTCAGAAACAAGTTCGAGCACAGGAGGTACATGAAGCTGCCAAGTGATGTTGTGGATTGCTATTTGTGCCAGGCTGTAGTAGCCACTGGTCATCATGGTGCTGTGTGCCAGCTCACACATCGTACCATTATCATCCTCTCTGGTTTAAACATCTTGTTTCAAGAGACAATGCAGCACTCACTTGGCCAGGGGCAGGGGCAGTAATCTGTAGGACCCAGTGTTACACGTGGCCTAGGACCCCAGCCCAAGCACAGCAGGCTCCCCGCAACCCACACCCAGTTAATTAGCCCCTGATATACCTCAGTGTCCTGGGACCTGCCCTCATTCCAGGCCAGCAGTATCAGCATGGACTTTCTTAACCAAGTGTGTGAAGTGGAGCTTGGACTTGTAACCTTCTGAATTAGAGTCAAAAGTGTTACAGACTGAGCCACAGCTAACAATAAGGCCAACAGCTGTCATTAATAAATTCTGCCTTAGCACCACACCTCTCATTCATCAAGCACTGAAGGAATTATGTTAGAGGATTGGTTTACTAGCTCAATTAATGGGCTGAATTTTACAGTCCACATCTTCTAGACAGCATATTTTTGGAGGGAAGCAATTTCCAAAAGATATGTCAAGTGGCTAGTCCATTGCCTTCCCACCCATCCCAACCTGGTCCCCATCTTATTGGTGGAGGTTTGAGGGTGGGCAGGGTGGTCAGTGAGGACCCAATAGACTACCTGCTCTTAGACCTACTGAAGCCCTTCAGTGGCCAACTGTAACTTGACTCAGGCCCTCCATCCTTTCTATACTGGCCATCCAGGTCCCCTTGGAGAGGGAGCTCGCAATGTCCAACAATACCCTCAGTGCCTTCAGAGAGAGGTGGGCACTGCAGGGGAGATGCTGCTTTATCCCCCCCAAAAACTCCATTCTGCTTTTGTTCCTTCCCTTGCTCCCTACCTCCTCACTTGTTGATAGTTTGCATTTTCCTCAATGGCCTCGGCAATGTAAACATCTAAATGTAAACATCTTTTACTAGTGGTGGTTACTGTTTAAAAAGGAAAACAAAACAAAAGTTAAAGTGATTTGGTGGTGGAAAAATCACTCAGCCGTGGGTGATAGTACTTCTGAGCATAAAAATATACACTGATCAGGAGTAGGGTCAGCAAGCTGTTTATCATCAGCTTTGGTGAAAAGGAAAGGAGGAAGAAGATTACTTCTTGTACCCTGTATGCAACAAAGGCCGTTTCCCCCTACTTTATGATCTTGTCCACCCAATCTGCTTCCTACATTCCCATCTGGCCTTCAAAATCCAACAAGTCCGCCCTCTCCCCACTTACACCGCTGACGGACTCATCGCCCAGACTAGCCTCCCTGCTCTCTCTCCATCCATAACTCTTTCAGAGAATGTCTCCAGTGTGAAAACAGGCCCTTCCACCCAACATGTCCACACTGCCCCTCAGAGCATCCCACCCAGACCCATCCCCAATAACCCACCTAGTCTACACATCCCTGAACACTACGGGCAATTTGGTATGGCCAATCCACCAAGCCTGCACATCTTTGGACTGTAGGAGGAAACCGGAGCACCCAGAGGAAACCCATGCAGACACAGGGAGAATGTGCAAACTCCGCACAGACAGTCGCCTGAGGGTGGAACCAAACATGGGTCCTTGGCGCTGTGAGGCAGCAATGCTAACCACTGTGCCACTCACTAAGGCCAACTCAGGATCTAACAACCCCGGGATCCCAGTTCGGTGGACAACAAACAGTTCTGCTGGGACTAGCATATCTACCAGGTCATTGTCCAGCAACTCCTGAGGAGTGAAAGCCCAATGCCACATTATACAGGCCCCTGGCAGTGGAATACAGTCACCGGACTGCCTCATTTCATGGTGGTCCGTTCATGAATCATTTTCAGTATCCACGTTTTCCTATTGTTCACATTCTAATGCCCATTGAAACACAGGGAGTGACCATTCGATCCCGGTGTCTGACTGATTGGTACTTTAACATCATCTGTGTTAACTAGTTCAATATCTTTGAAAACTCTTACCTGACAGATAACCTCAGTCTTGAAAATATCACCTGCTGCAGCGTTTCGAAGGAGAAGCTTCCAGAATTCCACTGCCCTCGGTGCAACTGAAGAAAACAATGAAACCTCTTTCTCCCCTGTCACTGGTCTCTGTTGTCATTAGCGGATTCGTAACTAAGTTTCAATCCGCTTTGAGAGGATCGTGGCAACAAGGACCTCGCAGGAGATTGGCTGATAATTGCAACTGAAACAGATCCCAAGGAAAACACGGCATCTTTCCTGAAAGATCTTTAAAGGAGCCAGCCAGCCTACAGTGTGACAGAGCTAAAGGGAAAACAGCGCAGACCATTCAAAATACAATCGCTTCTCATGATTGCAGAGTTCTTGTATCAGACGAATGAGCTTCAAGGGCTTGCAAAGGCTTTTGTCATCGCTGGCATACCTCAAATGGCAATAAGATAGGCTTCTAAAGTAGAAATCACCACTAATGCCTTCGATGTACATAAACACATAACGAAGTCTTGGTGCTCGACAGTCTTCATCTTGAAGATGAGAGTAACCCGGCCTATTTGTATATCAAGTGTAGTTCAAGACCTTCATTTTGATATTGTGTTTGACTTATTACAACATGATGAAAGACCATTCAACAGCGCATAATTCAGTAAAATTATGATTCCTATCAAAACTGTTGAGTCGGCAGGATCATATTACATTCATATATTGAGAGGTGCTGCCAGCATAAATGTTAACTAGGACACGCTATTCAAAGAAAAAAAAAATTGAGAAGTCGCTTTGGTGTGACCTCGAGCAGACTGTAGCTTGCCCTTGTAGCACTTAGTCTTTCAGTGTACAATCTGGCCTGCATTTCAGAACATCTCATTCAGTCATCAACTGATACTGGATTCTGACTCACAAATGATTTGAAAGTGTTTCAAAGTCTAAAAAGTGCTGCAGATACTAAATAATGAAAAGGAAGCTCGGGATTTATGCGCGCGTTAAGTGCAACAATGTGCTGTAGCATTTGAATTTGCCGTTCCACTCAACAAAAAGTTAATAATATTGCAGAACTCCCATTTCCTTTAGACAGTGGAACTGCTTTGGCATTGAAAAGATCAAGTTAAACATTTCTACAGATAAGTTTCAAGATATTTCTGCACAGGAATTGACTCTCCCAGGATTCAATATTTATGCTTTACATCATGATGTGCATTATGTAACAACAACATATCACTAGAATGGAACTGGAATAAAAAGGGGAATGTCAAACTAAAGACACGGTATTAGGAGATTTGCCTGCATGCTGTTTATTGACTGGAACAAGCATGATGGGCTGATTGGCCTCCACCTGTCAAGCCAAAGGCAGTGATTTTAGGAGGTTTGCCCTGGTCTTGCTCATTGACAGGCATAGTCATGGTGGGCTAACTCAACATTTATGATACAAATGGAGGTCAATGATTCCACATGTCTAAAAGTGTGGTCAGAAAGGTCAGCTTGAAAAGAAGTAATTTGGAGAATCGGAGATTTGGAGAGAGAATTCCAAAGCTTGCGTGCCAGAGAGCTGAAGGCACCAGTGGTTTGTTGATTGAAGGGAATTACACCCTTAATCTTGATATAGATACAGAACAAGTGCAGAAAGAGCTATGTCGGGACACCATCAGATCACATGGAACTGTCAGGCTCCAGATAGCATCTCCTTCCTTCCCGCCAGCAAAACCTGTCGCTGTTCACACAGGAGAGTGTCAATCCCACATTACTACATGGTGGATCAAAGTGAAAGTGAGGCATAAGATGGCAGAAATGGAGGAATGGGGCATTATGGGAAGCTTGCAGGCTTAGATGAGGAAAGTGAAGTGGGGAGGACCAAGGCATTTAATGGATTTAAGTGCACAGACAAGAATTTTAAACTGGGGGCCTGGGAAACAAGTCAGGAAAAGCAGGTATGTTCAATGGGAGGTACCAGGAATGGGATAAATACAGGAAGCAGAAGTTTGGAAGCATACGACAGAGGGTAAAGGACGGGAGATCAGCTGCAGGGGCATAAGAGTCATCAAATCTGGAGATAAGGAGAGGGCTTCAGAGGCAGATAGCCTGAGGCAGCTTACATTACAGAGACATAAACAGAATAAATTACATTGTAGAGCCTGAACTACTCTAAAACTGAGCATTATTTGTGATTTAGTGATAATGGGAACTGCTGATGCTGTAGAATCCAAGATAACAAAGTGTGGAGCTGGATGAACACAGCAGGCCAAGCAGCATCTCAGGAGCACAAAAGCTGACGTTTCGGGCCTAGGCCCTTCATCAGAGATCTTTGATGTACTCTGAAGTCATGAAAGGTGCTACATGAATGCAAGTTCTGTCTTTCTTGAGGCCTCAAGGTTCAATTGGTTTATACTTTGTGTTTTGATCCCAACAGATGTCATTACTAGATAACCCTGACTGATCCAGACTGAAATCTGGTTTGCCAGATCATTTTTTGTTTTGTTTTTAACTAAGTGGTCTCTTGCTGAAGTAAAGTAAAATGTTGCAAATTTTATTTTAACAATAAAACAGGAGTTTACAATGCAAAAGAAATGAAGTTAAATAGGTAAATCAATCTACTTACACATAATACAAATTCAAGAGTTTTAAACACACAGTAAAAATAGAATCCTATAGTCCCAAAATACTCCTTTATAATATTAAACATATCCCTACAGTACCTAACAACACCCTTCTGCATTATTCAAACCAGAATCTCTTCCCAAATAACTTGGTAGGTTAAAATAACTGTGTCTCCAAGTCCAATACTGGAACCTCTGATAGATAATTCCTGGAACTGTCATACACCTGAGGTTAAGTAAACTCAGCTTCAAGTCCTCTTCACGGTTTTATCCCAACATTTCTGGTGTGGGACTCTCAGTACCTCCTTCCTCCAAGATAATCAAGTTTACTGTATTCCTTTCTCAGATGCATGGCTCTACACATGCATCTCCATGCAAGGACTTCACAGAAATGCCCAAAAATAAAGTAAAACTGAAATAAAAACCTCATCCTTCTAAGCTATAGATCCCTTAAACTGAAAGGAAACTGCCTGAGTCTCAAAATTTCGAATGAAAACCTTGAGGTACAATTATCTGCAATGCCAGGTTGTAAAATAATAAAATAAAATAAGAACAAATCACACTGTCAAAGTAGCCCTCACAAACTGTTTTAAAGAAATCACCATGGCTACAGAAATACTTACAAGTTAATTATTAACTTCAAACACACAGAAGATCCACATGTTACTCACTTAAAGTTCAAAACCCAAACTAAAAAGAGATGATATTTTAAATATTAATCAGAAAGTTTATACCACACTTTGTTTCTTGTCTCTAAGTGACTTTCCTTTTGAATCTTATATTCCACCTGTCCTTATGTAAACAGAAATAAATCTGCAAAAAATATCGATTAACAGGAGCTTGTGATTGGAGGATTTGTGGTGCTGCAGAGATTCCCTGCAGCTTGAATATAAACAGCTATTAAATCCCTCGTGTCAGAGACAGCAGCCAAGTAAAATCAATGAACAACAAGTGAGGTCAATGATAAATGTGCACTGTATGCTTGGGCATGGATGAAGGCAATGAATCTTTTATCTTCAGGTTTAGTGCTGAAAAATAGTGTCAGAAACTTTCTCCCTCCTCACAAAACAGCTACAAAATGTTAATAGGCTCAGTACGACAAATTTTCTGGGGCAGGCTGGATAAATCAAAGACGTTTTATCTCTCCATCATTAATTACAAGTTTGCGACACTGTTTCAGCAAGTGAAGTGAAATTAATGGCAAGTTTCAAAAGTTCTCCTTTGTTATCAACCTCTTGCCTAGTTTAGAGTGAATCCAAAATGGAACCACTGTTCAATAAAGAGAATGGGTGACTGGGGCCCCCTAGAATGGAACAAACAGCATCACAATTCACTCTGGGTCAGGTTTATCTGTCAAGTCAATGTCAGCTGTTAAGAATTGAACCCAATTCCCAGGGTGACTTTTCTAAGAGTGTGTCCTCTTAGAATCCACAGGATTAATGCCTGACTCGCTACATCCCATTTCAATACAGCCTGTTAGAGCTACACAGTCATAGAGATGTACAGCGTGGAAACAAAACCTTCGGTTCAACTTGTCCATGCTGACCAGAGATCCTAAATTAATCTAGTCCCGTTTGCAAACATTTGTCCCATATCCTTCTAAACCCTTCCTATTCATTTACGCATCCTGATGCCTTTTAAGTGTTGTAATTGTACCTGACTCCACCACTTCCTCTGGCAGTTCATTCGATGCATGCATCACCCTCTGCATGAAAAGGTTGCTCCTTAGGTCCTTTTGAAATCTTTCCCCTCTCATCTTAAACCTATACCCTCTGAAACCTATAAACCTCTGTAAGATCAACCCTGTGCCACCAGCTTCTTTGGTCAAGCATTTGGTCACACCTTTATCTTCACCCATCAGCCTCTTCAACTCAGCATCCAATTTTGTTTGCTTACGCCACTGCATAATGGAGTACATCCATGTTTAAATTTGTGGTTGTGTTCCTGAAAATGGTGACAATAAATTAGACAACATTATAATTCTTACAGAGGACTCATCCAGCACAGTGGATTTAGTATCTGGTGCCAGGCAAACCACTGGCAACGTTCCGCAACATATTGCACACAAATGACCAAAAGGATTGCCTTTATGGCTATGACAATAAAGAGAAACAGAGAGCAGGAGGGAAAGTGGAGTTGAAATGTAAGATCAGCCTTGGTCACTATTCAGCGGGAGTTCAGGTCCTAGGCGCAATATTGTCTACTCCTGCTCCTATTTATTGTGTTATTTTGTCCCTGGGACTGGAAATTATGAGATGAATGATAATCTTTTGTGACCATTCTTCTCATATCTCTAAAATACAGTTTCTCATCTGATTTTCTTCATTTATAATAACTTATAGAACACTAAATCGAAAAAATTACAAGGATATCATTTTATGTTGACATAAATTGAGAGCAACATATTGCATTTAGGTACAGCCTGCCTTTCATGTTGGACGACACCTCAAAGTGCTTCAAGGGAGTATGGGCAGCTAAAAACGGATGCTCAGCCAAAAACAGTGATATCGGGATAGGTGATCAAAAACTTAGTAAAGCAAGAGGGTGACTAACAAAAGTGACAGGCAAAGATATTTAGGGTCTTAAGAACTTAAGACTCAGGTAGCTGAAAACGTGGCCACCTGTGATGGAAGTTTGGGACTGTCAGGAGGCCAGGTTAAGAGGAGTGCAGAGAACTTAGAGGTTAATCGTGTTGGAGGATATTAGAAAGGGAAAAGGGAGAGAAAGGTCATGAAGTCATTTTAAAACAAAGACTATAATTTCATGTATTTTAGTTCTGTCTGACGGGCGAAGTGGTGACAGTATTCATAGGAGGATGTTGTTTTAGACTCAGTGACAGCGTGAAATACTAAAACGTATAGAGGATGTTTTATTCAGTGCAGACTGGATTTCTGTCACCCTGTCACCGTCCCCAGCTATGATCAGCTTCACCAATTCCACCTTTCTCTTTCCCACTCCAATAAACCTTTGCATTTGTCTGAGAAAGCAATTAGAATCCAACACACAGGATAATCCGTGATAATGGGAACTGCAGATGCTGGAAAATCCAAGATAATAAAATGTGAGGCTGGATGAACACAGCAGGCCCAGTAGCATCTCAGGAGCACAAAAGCTTTTGTGCTCCTGAGATGCTGCTGGGCCTGCTGTGTTCATCCAGCCTCACAGTTTATTATCTTACACAGGATAATCCCTTGCTACTTGCAGCAGGTTTTGTCCATTTCTCAAAACACTTAAACAGCATCAAATTTTGGTTTCCACTCTTGTGAATATTGTTTGAAACACTGATATTAAATATTATTTCTCTATCACAAATCTTATTTTTAACACCGACATTCATTTTTGCATCTCTGTTTAATGATGAGACAATACCGAGTATAAAGGGAGTGGGTGTTCAGGAACATGTGTTGTGCAAATAATCAAGAAATGAAGTACAAAACATGATTACTGCTGAACAGTACAGAGCTGTGATACTGAAGATATGCAACTTGTACCCATCAGGACAAATGCAAGAATACCACTTTCTGATTGATCACAGCAATTTATACCACAGGAAGAAAAGGAGTGCTGATTGACTGGCAAGTCAACTCTGACTTGTCAAGATGCTGAAATGGAGACAGCAGTAGATAACAATAGGCTCCTTGAGCCTCTGAATAATTCAATAAAGGAATCTTTCATTTGCAGAAAATGTTTCCTTGCATGTGGATGCATGCTGCTTCTAGGAAGCATATTGAATCACATTAAGAGGTCGGCTGATTATCTTGTCTCCAGTAATGTACAAAGTCGGGTTGGATCTGAATTAGATCCAGCATTTCTTTGGGTTTTGTTTTGATTGATGTAAATTGTTATGGTTCTTTGAAATTTGTCATTCTCGCAGTTGCTGTGATGAGTTTAACTGAAAGGAATGGCATCATGTCTCTCTGTTCAGCAGTATTAACAGGTATTATCCTGCTACCTTCAGATGAAAGAGTGGGAACTGCAGCGATTCTGGAAAAGGAAGAGAAAATTAATTTCTAATCATTGAAACAGCTCCAAAATTAACGATAATGAATTAAAACCTGAAAGAACTGAGGACGTTGCAAGTCAGAAACAAAAACAGAAATTACTGGAGCTGCTCAACAGGTCTGGCATATCTGAGGATCGGTCACTACACCCAAAATGGGATTTCTCTCCACAGATGTTGCCAGACCTGCTGAGCTTTTCCAGCAATTTCTGATTGTGTTTCCAAAATTAAGGAGCATGTTCTCAGTTGAATTGCAAAACAATATTGAAGGTGGTATTCTTCCTAATTTGATTATTCATGAGGGTGTCTTCAAAATTCAAATGATAAGCTAACCACTCCAGACCACGTGGTTAAATGGCTCCAGTGTACAATTGTGCCAAAGGTGCAGGTTTAATTGCTGCAGCTCTTATCAGGGCTCTCAGGGTCTATCTTTTTGTCTTGCCCCTCAACGGTAACATGGGGTAAGAAATGATGAGCAACTTTTGGTGAACGAAGATGCTGCTTCGAGAGACGTGTTGTATTCACCAAGTGTCATAACCTGCTGCGGACCATTTTCCTTCACATGCATTTGAACTGGTATTGCTTTGAATTGGCTTGTTATTGCAAATGGAAGCACTGATTAAATATTTAAAAGTTTTAACAACGTCATTTTACATCCCACCACCCTGCCTCCATAGGCAGGTTTGGCACCCAATTTTAACTTTATGAAAGTGGATGCTTTTTGACTGGCTAAAATTGGGCCCATAAATGTGCTATAAATCAAGTGGGAGGTGTTGGCCTGTTGGTATTATCGCTAGACTGTTAATCCAGAGACCTAGGTAACGTTTTGGAGACCTGGGCATTGCAGACGGTGGAATTTGAATGGAATGAGAAAAAAATCTGGTGTTCAGGGTCTAATAGTGACCATGAAACTGTTGGGGAGAAACCACCTGGTTCACTAATCTCTTTTAGGGAAAAGAAACTGCTACTATGGCCTGCATGTGACTCCAGACCCACACAATATTGCTGACTTTCAACTGCCCTCTCGGCAGTAAATGCTGGCTCGCCAGTGCGGTGAAATTTTAAAAAGTAACAGTGCAATTTTATACATTCTAATAGGGTCATTCCCCATCAACACAAGTTTCGCAGAGCAATTGCTTAATGTGGGCCAGATATTCAATGTTGCTGACATTGGGTCAAATTGTACTATAGTGCAGCCAAATCCTCGGAAAGCTTGTAACTAGTTTATCCAAGGCAATTGTGTTCAGAGTGAAATTCACCTTGGATCAGATATTCTGTCCAAAGCCAGATTGCCAATTTACAATCATTTATTAAATCAGGGTATTTCACAATTTGTTCTGAAATACAATGTGAAGCATATTGAATGGGTCTACTTTTCGGCACATTGATCTGGCGCTTACAGTGCACAGATGTCCCTCAGTGAAGCTGCAGATCGCTCATAATACTAAAGGGAACTTTAGTCGCACAGAACAAATGACTGGGGGCCTGCTGGGAGTTTAACTTTCTTTCCATGTTCATGGATTGTGGGTGTTCCTGGCATGTATTGCACATCCCAAGTTTCCTTGGGCTCGATGGCTTGCTAGGCCATTTGAGAGATAGCAAGAATTGCAGATGCTGCAGTCAGAGACAACACAGTATGAAGCTGGAGGGACACAGCAGGCCAGGCAGCGTCAGAGGAGCAGGAAAGTTGATGCTCCAAATTGGGACCCTTCCTCATAAATGTCCATTTCTGAGGAAGGGTCCTGACTTGAAACGTCAACTTCCCTGCTTCACTGATGCTGCGTAGCCTGCTGTGGACTATTTCAGAGGCAAGTTATGAGTCAACTACACTGTGGCATGTATGGAGTCACATAAAGACAGACTAGACTAGAGAACAAGGGCAGATTTCCTTCCCTAAAGTGCATTCATGAATCAGGGCTTTCATGACAATCAATATAGCATCACAACTTCAATTCCAGATTTTTACTGATGAAATTTATTCATTGAGCAAATTTAAATTTCACCAAATACCATTGTATGATTTGAGCCTATACTCCTTGGGCATGAATCTGGGCGTCTGGATTAGGTAAAGTCACCAGACCCCAGAGCAGCTGAAGGCTGGTTTCTCATTAGAGAAAGATGACTGGTGCTGGTTTACCCTGAGGGTCACCCCACCTCAGCTGAGGAGCAAGGTTGAGAAGGTCAGACTTTCAATGTGACCTCAGCCAAGGTGGGGATTGAACCTGAGCTGTTGGCATCACTCTGCATTGGCAAACTAGCCATCCAGCTAACTGAGCTAACTAACCCCTAATATTAGCTCCGAACAACATTATCATTTAACTAACACCTCCCCTTAAAGAAGAACCAAAAGAACTGTAGATGCTGGAAATCAGAAACTAAAACGGAAATTGTTGGAAAAGCTCAGCGTGTCTGGCAGCAGCTGTAGGGAGAAATCAGAGTTAACGTTTCGGGTCCAGTGGCCCTTCCTCAGAAGGGTCATTTGGAGTTAGCTGGTCAAAGCTGGTCAGCCATGGTGGGCTGAAGGGCCTGTTTCGATGCTGTATGACTCTTTAACTTGATAGAAACATGCAAGACCCTGAGGGGGCTTGACATGATTGATGTGGAGAGGATGTTTCTTCTTGTGGAAGAACCTAGAATAAGGGGTCACTGTTCAAAATTAAGGGGTTGCCAATTTATGTCAGAGCTGAGGCTAAAGTAGCATTCCTGTCTCTGAAATTAAAGATTGTTGACTCAAATCCCACTTCAGATTGACAGTGTAATCTCAGCTGATACTGATGTAGTGCTGCACTGTTGGAGGGGCCATCTTTTAATGAAAGTAACTAGCCAGGCTCTCCTGTAACCCTGAACGATGTAAGAAAATCCAATGACATTATTCAAAGGACCCTCTCCCAGACATCCTGGCCTGCTGATGTTTATCTCACCCAACACCACAAAAATAGATTATCTGGCCATTACTTCTTTGTCTTTTCTCCCCCTTCAGGAGGTTGTTATGTGCAAACCGTAAAAACCCGACAGAGTGGAAGTCAGTCATTCGGCCAATCAAGACAACACAGACCCTCTGAACAGCATCACCCAGACCCACCCCATCCCTGCATTTCCCATGGCTAAACCACCTAGCCTGCACGTCTTTGGGCAATTTAGCATGGCCAGTCGACCTAAGCTGCACATCTTTGGACAGTGACAGTAAACCAGAACACCCAGAGGAAACCCATGTAAATATGAGGAGAATGTGCAATATTCACCCAAGGCTGGGATCAAATCCAGGTCCCTAGTGCTGTGGCTGCTAACCACTGAGCTACCATGCCACCCGAAATCAGTAGGGGGTTATGTTTCAAAAAGCCCTTCACTGGCTTTGAAGTGCTTTGGGATATTGCCATGTGTATAATGCTATGTAAATGCAGTTCTCCTGTTGCAGTTCTGCTGAAACAATAAAAATGACCATTGAGCAGTTTTCATAACTTCCACCTTCCTACTCCATGCGCGCTCTGGTTGCAAACTGCTTCTGGACTCGTTTGCAAGTCGATTTGTACACAAGTCCTGGCACAATGCAGAGCAATGTAAAATAGCTGCTCATAAATATGGGAAACATTTGTATGTCAGATATTAAAATGACACACTTGTATGGGATCATGTTCATCAGTACATGTATTTGTAAGACAGATGTCCCTAATCCAGGACCCCGTCTACTTTCAAAGCAAATGATGTCTCCAATTTAGATTGCAAATATTTCCAGAAATCCATGCACCCCAAACCTCCCAAAAAAAGACTTAAAGCAGTGGCAATACTCCTGATTTGGAGCCATGCTTAAACAGTTTGCAGTATACAATCTGAGATCTAGAATTTATGGGATCTTTACAGATCTGAATGAGTCTCTCCCAGTCTCAGAAAGGCATTCCAGTATCATCAACATTACAGTGTGCCCCTGAAAAAGCTGCTGGGAAAAACAGTGGGAAACTTACTTACACATACGAACACACAAATACAGGCACACTCAGATAGGGGCACATGCACACACAGATACAGGCTCAAACCCAGATACAGACACACACACACACACACATTACATACACAGAGATAATGGGAACTGCGGATGCTGGAGAATCCAAGATAACAAAGTGTGGAGCTGAATGAACACAGCAGGCCCAGCAGCATCTTAGGAGCACGAAAGCTGACATTTCGGGCCTAGACTCTTCATCTGAAAAAACACAGCTACACACAGATACAGGCATGCATACAAATACAGGCATGCACACAGATGCAGACACACATACTCACAGATACTGGCACATGCACACACACACAGATACAGACACACACACACTCACACAATGAATCAATCAACCAACCCAGGCTTCTATGAAGAGCCAAACACTACTGCCGTACAATTAAAAACTATTGTAACAACAGTTAAATTTTTCGTTAGGTAAGTGGTGATCAATTTTCAGAGATCTGCAGAAACATTTCAGGCTGTCCATTACATTGCATTTCAGGGGCTCCATGGATTTCTCAAGGGTCGAAAGGGACAGTACAGCTCTGTTACGGTGTGTGTTTACTAAATGATTTGCTGGATAAGCTACACTCTGTGGAAAAATATAACTTGTCTGCGGCTGCAAGAATTCATTTACAGCCCTGTTTACAAAGTCACTGCATCCTGATCACGAGTCAGGGAGCCCGGTCGAAAAACAGATTTCTGCTGCAGACTTTCTTCAACCAGTTTATATTTTGGGCACTTCTAGGCAACCCGCCCAAGTAATGGACTGATCAGTCGAATGCTGTCTCTAGAAACATCATCAAAACAGACAGCCTGAACCTAGCCGTCTACTTTACTTTCTGTAAAAGACATCATGTTGATACATATTTTTAATGCCATATATATGGGAAGCTTGGCTTGCAAGGGGTCTGTACTGGGTATTTAACAATTCTCTAGATTTGTCAACTTCTTTGTTGTCAAACATGTCCAGGTTTGGAATTGGGAATGAAGTTACAGTTATGGGGATCCTATACTTGAGGCCTAAAGCATCCCTATTACAGTCCTGTGACATTTCCCCAGACCATATTTATCATCTCTGTGAAAACTATTGATTTTGTACCAAGAGTTAAATTATGGGTAGTCTCATCTATTTGTCTTCTGTCAAATGGGGACTGAATTCTTAACTGTTATGTCCCAGTAAACACTGAAATTGGTGTGCTAATAACTAAATGCAATTATTTCCAGGCCCTCTAGAACATTCTGTCAGTGAATAACAAAGGGACACATGAGAAGTGTGATTGTTATAATGTGCTTACTCCCATCAGGGGGCCAGCTCATACTCATTTAACAACATGCACGTGCCATACACATCAGAAACACAGCAGCCACCCTCCTGTTCTGGAATGGATTTTAACCCAGGTGCCAAAGGTTTAAGGGCAAGCCACCCAAAGAGTTCCTGTGCCGTTTTTAATCTCAGCTTACAAAATGACATTCTCCCCTGCACTCTGACATTTTGTTAAAAATACACATATTTATGTCACAAGTGTGTACACATCACTGACAAGCATTGGCTGATACATTAGGCTTATCCTACACTCAAGATGCCTGAGGATACCTTACAGCCACATCATTTCATGGTGAAAGAATCAGGACTAATGGGGGATTTGGAAAGTGGAGCGGGGGTGGGGGTGGAAGAAGCACTGGAAAATATCTGGCTTCATCCTTTCCCCCACCCCGGGCAACAATCAAGATGCAGGGGCAGTCAAGAGACGTTAGTGTCCGCATATTATGGGGTGGCGCAATTGTTGTGATTAATTCAGGAAACTACCAGAATATGACATGTACCAGAGCGCCACCATACTTTAATGACTCCATTTACGTTTTTGCAAAGGAAGGCACGGATTGCAAAGGATCATTTAAGCAATGCTGAGTTGTGTTTACATTAAGAGATACAAATGAAAACAGGGCCATATTTTTCGATCCAGTGGGATGTCTGTCTTTTTTTCAATTCACTTGTAGGATGTGGGCAAGGTTGGCTGGACCAGCATTTATTGCCTGTCCCCAGTTGCCTTTGAGAAGGTGACGGTGAGCTGCCTTCTTGAATCACTGCAGTCCATGCGCTGCATATCGAACCACAATGCCCTTAGAAAGAGAATTCCTGTTACAGTGAGAAAATGGCAATATATTTCAAAATCAGGACAGTGGGTGGCTTGGAGGGGAACTTGAAGGTGGTGGTGCTCCCATGTATCTGCTGCCCTTGTTCTTCTAAATGGAAGTGGTCATGGGTTTGGAAGGTGCTGTCTGAAGATTTCTGGTGAATTTCTGCAGTAAATCTTGTAGATAGTACACACTACTGCTACTGAGCGGCAATGTGGAGGTAATGGATGATTGTAAATGTGGTGTCCATCCAGAGGCTGCTTTGTCCTGGATAGAATCAAGCTTCCCAGGTGTCGTTGCAGCTGTACCCATCCAGGCAAGCAGGAAGTATTCCACAATACTCCAGACCTGCACCCTATAGATGGTGGACACGCCTTGGGGAGTTAGGAGGTGAGTTACGTGCCACAGTATTTCGAGCTTCTGACCTGCTCTTATAGCCACTGTATTTAGTGACAAGTTCAACTGAGTCAATGATAACCCCAAGGATATTGATATTGAGGTATTCAGTGATGGTAATCTAAATGACCAGCTCCTACTGGGCTTCAGAAAGCAGTGGCAAAATCCCAGCCTTCAGTATTGAGAAAGATTTTATTATCTCGCTCCTTTCAATTACAAACTTCACACAAGGCCCTCTGGGAGTAGAAACGTGAGCTAAAGGTCAGCATTCAGCTTTCTTGACAGGTCTATGCAATTGCGAGCAGGAATTAACATTTTGATGCTTTTGCTGTCAAGGTGAGCTTATGCAAACGATCTTTGGTTACCCCGCCCCCCCGCCCCCCCAGTCAGTGTTCAATTAGCCGATCTCAGTCAGAATGACATTATTTTGTGTAAATGGAGTTTGAGGGTAAGTGCGGTCATGATCCAACCGAGCAGTGGAGTAGGCTTGATGACCTCCACTTTTTTCCTGTGTTAGCTCTGGCTCAGTTGATAGCCCTCACACTTTGGGAAGGTCCCCGTACAGTACTGAGGAAGAGCTGTACTGTCAGAAGTGCTGGATTCTGCAGAGAGCAAAGCCAGGGGGGAAAAAGCCATGCCAACATTAAAGACAAAACTGATCTTTTCCATTTTATTGGAATTTTCTTTGCTCATCCCTAACAGAAAGTTGAAGATTCAAAATAAGCATTTATTGACTGCAGTGCCATGGAAACAGGGGGTCATGTGATGAAACCTCCAGGAATACATCCAATCAGTGTTGGCAATCTGGTGGTGAGGTAGGTCGGGGGTAGGGGCGTCACTGAGATCTCCAATAGCTTGTGTCCTGACTGAATGTTACCAGGATATAGCTATCAAGGAAGAAGATCAAGCTTAACTGAGAGATACCACAAGTGATTATCTTCCCTGGCTTCATTCTGATGCTAACCAAGCTGATTCCACGAAACATTGGAGTCGGAAACAGAACAAGATAAACCCCTCCCACTTCATACCTCCCCCACCCCGCTCCCTTGGTGGATGACTCCAGTTTGATATCCCAGTCATAACTGTAATTAATAGGTGAAATTATTGACACCCAAGGCACAAGTAGCATCAGCGACATATCTGAAATAAAGATAAAAATGTAACAAAAATGAAAATAATGCAAAAAGTATACAGCTGAAGAGAAAAGAAAGATTTTCATTTTGCTTTTAAAATCCGCTTTAAAAATTAAGTAATTTATCAGGCTGTCCAATCCAAGTTGAAAATCACCAAACCATCAAATGCCTGTTAATATTCAGACCTAGAAGAGGATATGACATAGTATTTACAGCATTGAAACAGGCCATTTGGCCCAACCAGCAGCTGTCAGCTTTTATGCTTCATATTGACCCTCTTTCCGTCCCTCTTCATCTTATCCCATTAAATCATCCTGCCCCTTGATGCTATTTGCCTCAATCACTGTTTGTGTTGGAGAGTTCCACATTCAAAGCGATACTACATTGAAAGGTTTCCCTCCTGTCAGTGCTGCTTCCCACCCATTATTTCTGTGCTGCCTATACACAGAAAGGCAGTGATTAACTAATGCCTTGTAGACATTACACAAGAAACCACACTAAGTTAAGGGATATGGAGCAACTGGTCTGCTGGATTATCCCATCTATTCTCAAGGTTACAACATGGGATTCATTTGTACAGTACTTACCTGAAAAAAACAACTTACATATATGTAGTTCCTTCCATGACTTCAGGAATTTTTTTTATTCACTCATGGGGTATTGATGTCGCTGGCTAAGCCTGTACTTATGGATCATCCCACTTGCTCAGAGGGCAGTTATAAGGCAATCACATTGCTGTGGGCCTGGAGTCACATGTAGAACAGACCCAGTAAGGGCAACAGTTTCCTTATCCAAAGGATACTGTTTTCGTGGACCAGATAGGCTTTTCCAACAATCAACAACAGTTTCATGGTCAGCATTCGACTCTTCAGTCCAGACTTTTTCAAGTTCCACGGTTGACCATGATGGGATCTAAACCTGGATCCCCAGAACATTACCTGGGTCTCTGAATTAATAGTTTCACAGTAATATCATTAGAACATCAGCTTCCACTTTACAGCTAATGAGGTACTTGTGAAGTGCAGCCATTGTTGTAAAAATGTGTTAGCCAGTTTATGCGTAGGAAGGTTCCATGAACTACAAGCAGTTAATAACTGGAAAATGTGTTTTTAGCGTAGGGCAAATATTTGTGAGATTCCGCTTGCCTTGCTTTGAAATGGCACCACGGGAATCTTTAACATCTATCTGAACGGGCAAGTTGCGTATCGGTATAAAGTCTTGTTTGAAAGATGGCACCTCAGACGGTGTGGCAGTCCCTGAGTGTAGCACTGGAGTGTCAGCGGGGGTTTTATGCTCAAGTTTCTGGAGTGGGGTTTGAATGCACAACATGCTGGCTCAGAACACAGAATGCACCCAACTGATGCTGTCAGGAGATCTTTGCTGCTGTTTGAACAGGCTATTGACACTCACCCTCCAAGCTCATTTCTGTGAACATTGGTGGCACCCTGATATAAGTCAAAGAATAGCATTGTTAGAGATCCCTCAATTCAAAGCCTAAGTCTACTCATGAACTTGTGCTTTGAGTCTTCGAATAAGCAAACAAGTGAACAATAAATAGGAGCAAAATTGTGAGGACAGGGGGGATGAGTTTGAAAGTATATTCTGTGCAAAAGGAAGAGATCTTTAACACTATGAAATGGCTACACCTGACTGCAAGATTCTATGTTGAACTCCAACCCTTTACACCAAGACACATACATCTCCAAAATCATTTGCAATGAAATGTAAACCACTCAAGACGACAGTCCCGCAGGAAGCAAGCCCAGTCATTAAAACAATCAGGCAGAGGGCAGGAAAGCTTGATATTCGTCTGATGACAAGAAAATACAGTCAATCAGGCAGGATAGCCACACAGTGGGAGGTTAGCAGTCACTGGGGCATCGGATGGGAGGTGTTAACGGGAGGGGAGGGCAGAAGGGGGAATTGGTAGAGGATGGCAACCCTTGGCTCTAATGTAGAAGCATTCCAAAACACAGTCTAAGCAACATCAAATGATGTGTGGCTCTTGCAGCTCCGTCACATGCAATTATCAGCGCTTGGAAACAAAAACTGAACTGACACTGTGGCATTAGACTGGCAGCAATGGCTGAACACGTGTCTGTAGGTCTTCGAGCTTGGAAGGTGGGGGTAGAGTTAGAGGGCGATATAACTCACTCTGAAAAGAACTGGGCTGAAACTGCTCGTCAATGTTAATTAAATTTTTAATATGCTGCCACATTCAAGACTTCTAGTCCATAATTAATTAAAACCATTTATGGAAGGAGATGGAAATTGGAATTTAAGTACAACCGCGCAGTCCGCAGGAACATACAAAGATTGCATTATTCCACGCTAGTGATTCATTAGACAGACCAGCATGTAACTCAACACTCTCAGCACACAAGGTTAAAATTCCTCTGCACTAAAGGCACACTGCACTTCCAAACAAATTGTCAACTATTTTCATGCTCTATGTGTCAGCCAAAGTCTGAGGATGTATTATCCAACTGAAGGTCACTTTTCCCCTGGGCACAGATCAGAGTGTCGTGGTTTTCTGTAAACAGCACTGACCATTTGAGACATATTCAGGTTCTGTTGACAAAATTGCTACACTCTAATGTTCTTTTTGTTGTCTTTTGGTGCAGTTAATTAAGGATGCCTGATAATCTGACAACCAATGTATTTCTTAAATGCAGAGTTTCCTTTTAATCTTTTAGGGAATAGATATGTTGCTTGCCCACCTTTACTTGGCCCTGAGCAGGAGCTGGTCACGGGATAACATGATCCGCTTCACCAAGAGACAACTCTTACAGAAACATTTGATAAGTAAGGACATTCTCCAAAGACAATGTGAGGGCCTCTTAAGACAACCTAATAGCTTCAAGCGCTCTTACTGATGTTGGAGCTTTCTCCCTTCTGGGGGGAACATGTAAACTGCACGTAGACAGTCACCCAAGGGTGGAATCGAACCCAGGTTCCTGGCGCTGGGAGACAGCAGTGCTAACCAATGAGCCAACATGGAGGACTTCTGCCAGCTTGAATGATGTTCGAGAAATCCTTTAAAGGAATCCTGCTGCTGCAATCCTTCAATTACTACCCCCTGCCAATTCCCCCAGTCTTTTCCCTCCACTTCACAGAAGATTTTGCAGTAACTTAATTTTATAATTTCTGCTAACTTGCATCTGGCAGAACATCACATAGCAGAACTCTTGTAAAAGCATCAAATTTAGGTCATGGGATAACAAGGTGTAGAGCTGGATGAACACAGCAGGCCAAGCAGCATCAGTGGAGCAGGAAGGCTGACGTTTCGAGCCTAGACGCTTCTTCATTTTACTGAAGAAGGGCCTAGGCCGGAAACATCAGCCTTCCTGCTCCACTGATGCTGCTTGGCCTGCTGTGTTCATCCAGCTCTACACCTTGTCATCCCAGATTCTCTAGCATCTGCAGTTCCTACTATCTCTGAAACAAATTTAGGTCACGTGCAGGAAGTTACATTGGAGTAAGCCAAGCTCGAACAAATGATTCGCTGAGGACCAGAGAGGTCAGAAGAGAGCAAAGTGGACAGGGAAGAAAAGAGACAAAGACCAATAAGATTGAAACGAGGCTGGAGAAAGGAGAGTGAGGAAGTTGGGAGATGATAAGAGGGAAGAGAGAGATGAAGTATGAGAGAGGTGAAGAGAAAGGGGACAGAGAGGGGAGAAGAAAAAATGAGCAAGAAGAGATTGAGAGAAAAAGGAGGAGAATGAGCATAAAGGGGAAAGATATAGAAGGGAAATAAGAGAGAAGGCGAGAAAAATAAAGGGAAAGATAACACAAAAGAGAGGGAGTGAGAGAAGGAGAAAGTGTGTAAATGGAAGGGAAAGAAAGAGAGTGTAATACAGGCAATTATTATCACAGTATCAAAGGCAGAAAATAAATGACCCCTACAAATGCACATAGGATAGCTGCAGGCAGATGATGTACTACAGCAATAAGACATGTCTGGCTCATGGAGAAATCAGAACGTCAGTGCTTCTTTCCTGCCTCAACAGAATAGCGCAATGTTCGTTATAACTGTGTGCACAGACCAGTCTACAACCTCTTAGGATTTGCTACAGTCAATTGTCAGGCGTATGGCTCATCGCCGACTTCCTTGTTTCTGTTGAAAATTACTCCTGGTCTATTCCAAGCTTCTTTTAGTGGTTCTTGCAGAGAAATGTGCACACATATTTAATGGTCAAATTATAGGATGGAGAAGGTTGTCAACACATCAGTTTGAGGTTTTACATCATTGCAACCTTAATTTGTCTGGAATAAAGCACAAACAGGCATTGGGAGTTGTATTATTTGAAGTTGGCCATTCAAACATGCCTGGGTGAGTGCACAAAAACAACATTCAAATAACCCTCCAACAGTCAGGCAAAGCAGACCACTTGATCAGCACCCACTGCACACACTTAAACAATCACTCCCTCCACTAACAGTGCACAGTGACAACCATACACACCATCTACAAGATGCACTGCAGTAGCTTTCCTCGATAGCACCCTTCAAATCCACAACCTGTACCACTCCAAAAGACAAAGGCAACAGATTCTCCACCTTCAGATTCCCCTCCAAGCCACACACAGACCTGAGTTGGAACTATATCGGCATTTCTGCACTGTTGTTGAAACAAAATCCTGGAACTCACTACCAAACAACACTGTCAAAGGAATGGGGTAAAAAGGTTCAGGAAAATGGCTGAGGTGTTGGGCTTAAAAATGATATCTCCAAACTGGACCATTAAGGGTTAATTGTTATGGGTTAATTGGACATGACAGTCAGCAATTGAAGCAAATGCTGCATTGAAAACGTCCCTGACAGGCAACAATGCGGTGTGAGATCCACCTGTTTCGTATGTACATCAGTGGTTTGAGCTAACCATACACACATACTATAAATTAAATAAATTAGCTATATATTGAGGTGCATACATCTTCTGGTCAGATCTTAAATAGCCTGTTCGGTTCTTACAGTCTAATACAATGGTTCACCATAAACTTGGCAAGGGAAGACAGGGATAGATGATAACCCAACCAGCAATGCCCATCTCCTCAGTGTGAAGAAAGGGCACAAGGGTGTTCAAGTGAATATCATAAAATTGGTGGTTATTTCAATTGCTGAGCATATCAAAGCTGACACTGTAACATGTCAGCTCTATAGCAGAGTGGATGGTATACATCAATAAAATGCTGATATGAACGCTGGCTGATGTTGTTGGAGATGGAAAGTTAATGAAAGCAGTTTCTGCAGAGTCTGTTCTGAGACACAGCTGGATTGGAATAAAATGTGCCAATTGCATCTTCTGACCTGCCCTCCCTCCTCAGGATAGATGTGTACCTGAGCCAGCCCGCAATTTACTCGTTCGACATGAATGTGCTTTTCAGTTTCACTTAGTGGCTTTTAGTGCTCTGGAACATTCCGTCATTATGTCAATGAGCAGTTTAAAGCTCCATTTCATCCAACTTCCTTTTCTTTTCATTTCAACACAGAAATCAATAATGTTACCCTTCCAGAAAAACAAAACTGACAATATATGAAAAAATAAATTGGAATCAACTTCAGTCATGACATTTTAAGGTGGAAGGTTTGATGAATCAAAGTTAGCCCAATTGCTTTTCTGATCCATTGTGCTCAGACCTCAGTTCATCAGTCACATTGCATTTACTTTGCCTGAACAACATCAGACTCATTAACTGGGCTTTTTCTCATGTTCAGAACAGAGTTCAATGTTGTGTCCTGTCTCAGGGCAAGCATACAATATACCTTTAAGGGATAGACACATTACATCGTCACCATAGCACGCGACTAGATGGTATAAAAGATTTCCATCGGTGTTTTACAAATTGCCTACTTTCAGCCCAGGCACAGAAGTGGCTATGTTTATAATTATAGATACAGATACAAGGATCTGCGGTAAAAGTTTATTATATGCTTCAGTACGCCATTCTCTTTTTTTCCTTTTTGAAACCTTAAAGTGTGGAAGCAGGCCATTTAGCCCTTCGCGTCTACACTGACCCTCCAACAAGTATCCCACCCCTACCCTATCCCTGTGAACCTGCATTTCCCATGGCCAATCCACCTAACCTGCATATCTCTGGACTGTGCGAGGAAACTGGAGCACCCAGAGGAAAGCCGTGCAGACACGGGGAGAACGTGCAATCTCCACACAGACAGTCGGCCGAGGTTAGAATTGAACCCAGCTCCGTGGCACTGTGAGGCAGCAATGCTAGCCACTGAGCCACCGTGCCACCCTGAACCAACTTGTATCTTATGGGAGCTAGCCTCAAATATGAATACCCTGCTGAAGGTAAAAAGCCCATTTCCACGCCTGCAGCAGCTCTTGCGGGCAGAATAGATCGGGGTTAGCTGCGGTGGGTATTCACAGGAGATGGCTACCCGCTTGTTCCAACAACATGTTGCTTGGTAACATTGGATGGGGAATTTCATTAAGAATGAGAAAGTGTGGACAACATCACATTAGAAAAATGAATTGGAAATTTTAAACAGTTTTGGAAGATTGCCAGACCCAAAAAAGGGCTATTTGTCCTTTACAGGTGAAAGGAAACCCAAGATGACATGGAGTCTGAAATAATTTGTTTCTCTGTACCTTTCGAGTCAACATGGCAAATGGTATTTCACACTGGATGGTTACAGAGGAGTGAGCTCCATTTGCTGGATATCACCTGACATTATTTCTGTATGTTATTCAAGACATGGGCCAAGGCATTGGTAACAGAATGCATGGAAAATCTTATCATTGAAGAGCACATTCTATCAACTTAGGATTTCCTGAAATGGTTTGCAATCAGTGATGCATCCTTTGAAGTGTAGGCACTTGCTTATGTAGGAAGTCCAGCTATCACAGTGGCTCAGTGGTTAGTACTGCTGCCTGGGACCTGGGTTTGATTTCACCCTCGGGTGACTGTCTGTGTGGAGTTGGCACATTCTCCCCATGTCTGCGTGGGTTTCCTCTGAGTGCTCTGGTTCACTCCCACAGTCCAGAGATGTGTAGGTTATCTGGATTGACCATGCTAAATTATGCATAGTGTGCAGGTTAGGTGGGAAATGCAGGGTTACAGTGATGGGTAGGCTTCTGGGTGGGATGCTCTTTGAAGGTGCAACGTGGACCTGATGGGCCGAATGGCCTGTTTCCACACTGTAGGAATTCTATGGCACCTCTCAGGGTAATATCCTAGGCCCAAACATCTTCAGCTGCTTCATCAATGAACTTCCCTCCATCATAAGGTCAGGAATGGGATGTTTGCCAATGATTGTACAATTTACAATCCCTTAGATACTTAAGCAGTCCGTCTTCAAACGCAACAAGGTCTGGGCAATATCAAGGTTTGGGCTGACAAGTGGCAAGTAACACTTGTACCACATAAATGCCAGGTAATGACCATCTCTGTTAAGAGAAAATCTAACCATCACCCCTTGACATTCAATGTGTTACTATCATTGCATTCTCCACTATCGATATCCTGGGGGTTACCAAGATAACAAAGTTTGGAGCTGGATGAACACAGCAGGCCAAGCAGCATCTCAGGAGCACAAAAGCTGACATTTCGGGCCTAGACCCTTCATCAGAGAGGGGGATGGGGAGAGGGTTCTGGAATACATAGGGAGAGAGGGGGAGGCGGACTGAAGATGGAGAGAAAATAATATAGGTGGAGAGGAGAGTGTATGTGGGGAGGTAGGGAGGTGATAGGTCAGTCCAGGGAAGACGGACAGGTCAAGGAGGTGGGATGAGGTTCGTAGGCAGAAAATGGAGGTGCGGCTTGAGGTGGGAGGAAGGGATGGGTGAGAGGAAGAACAGGTTCGGGAGGCAGAGACAGGCTGGGCTGGTTGTGTGATGCAGTGGGGGGAGGGGACGAACTGGGCTGGTTTTGGGACGCAGTGGGGGAAGGGGAGATTTTGAAGCTGGTGAAGTCCACATTGATACCATTGGGCTTCAGGGTTCCCAAGCGGAATACGAGTTGCTGTTCCTGCAACCTTCGGGTGGTATCATTGTGGCATTGCAGGAGGCCCAGGATGGACATGTCGTCTGAGGAATGGGAGGGGGAGTTAAAATGGTTCGAGACCGGGAGTTGCAGTTGTTTATTGTGAACTGAGCAGAGGTGTTCTGCAAAGCGGTCCCCAAGCCTCCGCTTGGTTTCCCCAATGTAGAGGAAGCCACACTGGGTACAATGGATACAGTATACCAACTGCACCTCCCAGTCGCGAACCAATTTAACTCCCCCTCCCACTCTTTAGACGACATGTCCATCATGGGCCTCCTGCAGTGCAACAATAATGCCACCCCAAGGTTGTAGGAACAGCAACTCATATTCCGCTTGGGAACCCTGCAGCCCAATGGAATCAATGTGGACTTCACCAGCTTCAAAATCTCCTCTTCCCCCACCGCATCCCAAAACCAGCCCAGCTCATCCCCTCCCCCCACTGCAACCCAAAACCAGTCCAGCCAGTCTCCACTTCCCTAACCTGTTCTTCCTCTCACCCATCCCTTCCTCCTACCTCAAGCCGCACCTCCATTTCCTACCTACTACCTCATCCCGCCTCCTTGACCTGTCCATCTTCCCTGGACTGACCTATCCCCTCCCTACCTCCCCACCTATACTCTCCTCTCCACCTATCTTCTTTTCTCTCCATCTTCGGTCCGCCTCCCCCTCTCCCCCTATTCATTCCCGAACCCTCTCCCCATGCCCCTCTCTGATGAAGGGTCTACACCTGAAACGTCAGTTTTTGTGCTCCTGAGATGCTGCTTGGCCTGCTGTGCTCATCCAGCTTCACACTTTATTATCTTGGATTCTCCAGCATCTGCAGTTCCCATTATCTCCTGGGGGTTACCATTGACCAGAAACTCAACTAGGCTTGGCACACACATAGATTGGCTACAAGAGCACATCAGAGGCGAGGAATACTGTGGTGAATAATTTACCTCTTGACTCCCTAAAGCCTGTGCATCGTCGACAAGGCACAAGTCAGGAATATGATGGAATACACCCTTCTCGCCTGGACAGGTGCAGCTCCAACATTCAAGAAACTTGACACCTTCCAGGACAAAGCAGCATGCTTGATTGGTCCCATATCCTTTCCCACGACTACTGACACTCAGTAGCAGCACTCTGTACTATCTACAAGATGCACTGCAGAAATTCACCAAAGACTCTCAGACAGCACCTTCCAAATCCACTACCAATTCCATCTAGGACAAGCATAGCAAATACATGGGAACACCACCACATGCCAGTTCCCCTCCGAGCCACTCAGCATCCTGACTTGGAAATATATCACTGTTTTTTTTTCCACTGTTGCTAGGTCAAAAGACTGGAATTCCCTCCCTAACAGCATTGTGGGTCAACCTACAGCATGCGGATTGCAGTGGTTCAAGAAAGCAGCTCACCACCACCTTCTCAAGGGCAACCAGGGACGGGCAATAATGCTGACCCAGATAGTGATGGCCCACGTCCCACAACTGAATAAAAATAAACATAAGAACACACACACAGTAACATGACAATGACTAGAAAATCTGTTTTTTTTTGTTTGCTTTCATGATACTTATTGTGGGAATAAATCCCAGCCAGATTAGCAAGAAGAATGTCCATGATTACACGTGGGATTTTTTGCATCGAGCTGAGAGGGTTAAATGTTTCATCTTAATTACAATACCTCAGGCAGTGTAGCACTCTATATGTCGTCCCCTGCTGTGGGATTTGAACCCCTGAACTACCAGGCAATATATCTCATAAATTTCACTTCTGAGGGTAGGAGATAATAACTTGCAGAAACTATCCTGATGTATCAATGGATTTCCCCTTAGACACAGAACCTTTTCATCATGTTTGTGCAGAAATGACCAAGTTTCTGCATTCAAAGGACAAGCAACAGCTAACACTGCTGGAGAGACTCGGAGAGAGAGAGAGAGAGCACCAAAAGATGAAAGCGCCATGTGAAGAAATTTCAGTGAGAAATGCAAAAACGTTCCAAATGAAAATTCAAACACAGAAAGCACAATTGCAGTATTATACTGAACGCTGAATTTAATGGAAGTGATGGACATTGAGCGAAGAAAAAAAACAACACTGAACGGTTTGTGTCTTGTATTTTATAGCTGTACTAGCATGATAGATTTTCATACAGCTCCTGGTCCGTTATTAATTGGTGGGTTTTCAGTGATGGTAGCTATACCCATATTTAAAGCCCACCTCTAGCTGCCCGCAGTGAATTGTATTGAATTATTTATTGTCACTTGCAGTGAATAATACGGTAAGATATAGTGAAAAGCTCCAACTGTTTCCGCAATACAGTGCCATTATGGATGGTCTGAGAATAAAAAGAGTAAAAAGAAAGTTTTTGTTCCACTGCCTCCAGGATGACTCTGAGCCGGCTCACCAAAGACATCTGCACTGCCAGCCCTCTTGCGCCATCTTGCACCATCTGTGCCAGGTCCACCAACATAGGTGTCGCCACTCTTCAGGAGCCTTGCCACGGGGCTCATATCACTGTCACCAAGTCCCGTGCTTAACACATAATCGCCCCACATACGGGAATTCCCGATTGCAATCCGTCGCCACCTTGCCAATAACCAGGGGTCCCTGCTCCAGGCCTGCAATCAGCGGTGCCTGCCCGCACTGCCACCTTGATGATGCCAGGAGTTCCCACTCTAGGTCCACCACATCCAGGAGTCCCTGGCTCTGCTGGCGACCACCTCGCCAAGAGCCTCGCTCTGGCTGCCTTCACCCAAGGTGTTGTCTTGCCAGTGCCGCCATCTTGAAGCGTGCACAGCAGCTGCTGGCCCTACGTGAGGACATCCCTGATGCCATTGCCATGGTTTCTGACTGCCAGGAAGCAGCTGCCAGTCTTCACGTGGCCCGTGCTCACTGCAATGTCAATCCGGGTGACTCACACGCCAAAAAGATAATCCAGGAAAGAAAAGCAGAAATAAAAAGAATAAAAAGTGAAAGAAAACAGATGGGAGTGGGTGAGCCCCAGGCAAGAGCCCAGACACAACACTGCTACTCCCTCCTGGAAGCAGTGCAGTGGTTTCAGGCACTTGAAGAGTTTGAGTAACAGGCTGAGGTCCAGTTCCTGTTCCTATCTCAGCCATAGATAACAAGGTGTAGAGTTGCATGAACACAGCAGGCCAAGCAGCATCATAGGAGCAGGGAAGCTGACGTTTTGGGCCTAGGCCCCTCTTCAGAAATTTCTGAAGAAGGGCCTAGGCCCGAAACATCAGGTCTCCTGCTCCTATGATGCTGCTTGGCCTGCAGTGTTCATCCAGCTCTACACTTTGTTATCTCAGATTCTCCACCATCTGCAGTTCCTACTGCTTATGTCAACCGTCTTGTGTGGAAATGTTGTTCAGTGCAGAAAATACAACAAATGCAGACTAGCGTGGTGGCTTGTCTGACAGATATCAGGATGCCATTTAGGAGTTTGCGACAAACCAAAAGCTTTTGTCGTCATTTCCTGATGCCAGTCTGTTGTTTCCAGCATGCACTGAGAGACCACTTACTTACTGATTTTCAATCATGAAGGAGCCACGGGTTTCCATGAAAGACACTTGGAACATTGAAGGCAATGCCAGGGGCTCATGTCTTTGGAGTGTTCTGCCAGTCATGTCTAAAATAGACCAGCAGGTGAAGCAAAGTGATAATGGGAACTGCAGATGCTGGAGAATCCAAGATAATAAAATGTGAGGCTGGATGAACACAGCAGGCCCAAGCAGCATCCTGAGATGCTGCTGGGTCTGCTGTGTTCATCCAGCCTCACATTTTATTATTAAGGTGAAGCAAAGGGCAGTTTTCAACCTTAAAAGCTCCAACACGCAGCCACAATCAGCAGCTCTCACTGCACAATGGACGGTTCCTGCTTATTATTTCACGTTTGGAGTGCACTCTAATGAGTACAGTTCATTTTTAATACACGAATTATTTCAAACATCAATTCAGAATGCGTAAACATTTTTGCATTAATTCAGCTTTAATTGGCCAATTTGCTCTCATAACAAGCGTTGTTGCAAAACAATCTGACCCAGATCTGAAAGATTAAAACATCCTGTAAAAGCCAACACATGAGAATTGTTAAGAATGATATTTACTTGTTCACATCACCCATTTGGATCTTTGCAGCTCTTAAAAAGGTGAATCCTGCTCTCTGTGTTTAAATAGGTTTCCAGTGGATGCTTCTGTTGCTGGTCATGAATGCCTCTGTTGGCATTGCAGAGATTTGACTGCTCTGCGCTAACCCTCTACTAATTTTGCATTTATGGGCCTTATATCATACTAATGTACCTATCACAGCAACTTTATTCAGAACTGCAGATCATCCAGTTTAAATCTGAGCAAGGTGAAGAACTTTGAATATGGGAAAAGAAAAGCAGACTTTGTGTATCATTGTCAGCTGTTTATCTCTAGCATTAGAAAGTTAGGCAGTTCTGAACAGTTTGATTAGAAAAGTAGGTCAATCATAATTTCTATTTAAAAAATGGACCAAAAGAGTGGGCACTGCAGGGGATAGGGTGCTTTATTTCCCCATGAGAAGAAAGAAAGCAAAAAGGGGAAAAAATCTCGGCAGTTATGATTCCATTATTTCCCACTCCCAGACTTAGAGTTCCACTACCTTGAATCAGTATTCAACAACCTTTTGTCATCCAACCATCCTGAGAGACTAATTGGAACAGTCTTAAAGAAAAACTGCATTAGTGCAATGCTTTTCACAAGTTCAGGGCATCTCAAAGCAATCAAAGCCAATGAAATACTTTCTGAATTGTAGTCACCACTGTAAAGTAGAAAACAGCAAACTACTGCAAGCAACAATCTAACCATGTTTTGCCCATGAAAACACAAATTTTGATTGCATTATGATAACTGTTGAGCTCAATGACATTCAAAAAGAAAGTCAGAATTCCATTTAATAGTTAAAAACAGTAACACTACTGAAACTTATATTTTAAAACCTGTACTGCAACAGATGACCAAAACACCATTGATTAAGCATTATTATGAAAGACAACTTAGATTTTGAACTACAAAAAGGATCATTTGCCTTTTAAACTTACCCACACATTGCACATTCCATGCACATTGTAAACCATATGCAGTAGCTCCAACCCTACAATGGATTTGTATTTCCATGTTTTACATTCTAGCAGCTTCAAGTGGCCCTCTCCAGGTACTTACCTCAATTTTTATAGTTTCCTAATCCACCAGGAGTAGTAAAGTCTATCTCAATGGATTTTCTTCCCCGACCATGTCGAGACAAATCTCCTGCAATCTTTATATCTCTATGCCTATGAAATTCATCTCTTCAACTAGAGTTGGTCTCATACCACAGCCAGTTCACAAAGTCAAGTGATAATGGGAACTGCAGATGTTGGAGAATCCAAGATCATAAAATGTGAGACTGGATGAACACAGCAGGCCCAGCAGCATCTCAGGAGCACAAAAGCTGACGCTTTGGGCCTAGACCCTTCATCAGAGAGGGGGATGGGGTGAGGGTTCTGGAATAAATAGGGAGAGAGGGGGAGGCACACCGAAGATGGAGAGAAAAGAAAATAAGTGGAGAGGAGAGTATAGGTGGGGAGTTAGGGAGGGGATAGGTCAGTCCAGGGAAGACAGACAGGTCAAGGAAGTGGGATGAGGTAAGTAGGTAGGAGATGGAGGTGTGGCTTGGGGTGGGAGGAAGGGATGGGTGTGGTGCAGTCGGTGGAGGGGACGAACTGGGCCCAGTTCGTCCCCTCCCCCCACTGCACGACACAACCAGCCCAGCTCTTCCCCTTCACCCACTGCATCCCAAAAGTTTAGGGAGGCAGAGACGGGCTGGACTGGTTTTGGGATGCAGTGGGTGGAGGGGAAGAGCTGGGCTGGTTGTGTCGTGCAGTGGGGGGAGGGGACGAACTGAACTGGTTTTGGGATGCGGTGGGGAACTAAAAAAAATTATACAGGTTTTAATCAAACAGAGACACAAAAAAGGAGTGGGTTGGAGGTGATGTTGGTGGTAGGAAAGAGCGCAGAGGGGCAAAATCAAATGATGTTACAAAGGGGGAATTGGGCAGGTCTGACTCTACGTTGTGGATAAGTGATTGGAAGCTCATCTCAGAGTCACATATGACACCACCGAGTGCGCAAACAGGCTCCAGCCTCTGACAGACGCCAGGAAAAGGAATCTGTGGCCAGGAAGCGTAGTTTGTTTTGGGTTTGAAGATAATGGTTTGCAATACAGAATAGAATCACGACAAAAGGGAGATGAAAAATCGAGCACAATATCGGATTCCTCATATAACGAAAATATAATAACAATGACGTGATTGCAAGCTTTCAGGATCTCTGCCATATATTCATTAAGTGGTAATGGAAAACAATGTTGCATTGTTTGGATACAAGTGCATTTTTACAGTAGAAACATTAGAAAAAAAATTATACTGCAATATAGACAGATTAGAGAGAAGTTAAAAATAGTCTTCTGAACTTAAGTTGATGAAAGCTCCGTTAAGCCGATGGTTATGGATCTGTGCCGTTCTTTGCATTAAATCTGTCAGTGCTGGAATTTCACAGAATCTCAAACAGGGCTTTGGGTCAGCTTGGATTGAGGTGAAGTCCAAGACAAATATACAGCTATTATCACAATTCTCCAGCACAAAATAGCCACGAAACATTTGGAAGCAAACAAGACCCCATTTTCTGTTGTCAAAATTGGTTCTGCACCAACAGAATATACAGATGCAAAGACGGCATTCTGAAAAGATTCAACACTGACCAGTGGGCCGTCTAAAAACTGGATTGAGGCCATTGGCTGTTGTGTGTGAGCAGTCCTTCCACCTCTCTGGAAGAAACTTGTGAAAATGGCAAAGGAAATGAGAATGCTTCTTGGCCTGTAGCAATGTAGAACCAATGAGAGAAAGGAGAAAAATTGGGTTTCTGATATACAGCGGAAGGGGCAGTATGGTGACTCAGTGGTTAGGCCTCAAGTGCCAGAGACCCAGGTTCGCAGATGAGTGTCTGTGTGCAGTTTGCACGTTCTCCCTCTGTCTGTGTAGGTTTCCTCCAGGTGCTTTGGTTTTCTCCACAGTTCAAACAAGTGCAGGTTAGGTGGATTGGCCATGCTAAATTGTCCATAGTGCCCAGGGATGCGCAAGCTGGGTGGGTTAACCATGGGAAATGCAGGGTTACGGTGATAGGGGGTTGGGTTTGGGTGGGATACTCTTTGGAAGGTCAGTGTGAGCTCAATGGGTCGCATGGTCTGCTTCCATTCTGTGGGGATTCTACGAACTGAATTATCAGTGAGGAGGACCTGATCTTCAAACTTTACATGAGATAAATCAAAATATCTTCCAGCCACACTCTGATAAATGAGCACATATTAGAAATCAGCATTTAGCATACAAGAGCAGCTACAGCTAAATGCATTGTTACTGTTGATTACTGGCTTTAGATATGTAGAAGAAGTACATCCAACAGATTTTCATGTAGGCAGTGTGGTATTCTGCAAAGCTGCATTTGGTCAGTTGATGAGGACACTACTTCTACAACCTCCTCTTAAACAAGCAGATCTCTGATCTCCTACAACTCAGGCCTTTGTGTGCAAGCCTTACTCCTTTGACTCCATTGCTGGTCAAGCATTTAGCCATTTCCAACCTGAGGTTTGGAATTCATTCCAGAGACCTCTTTATCCCTGTCTCCTCCTATAAGATACTTCTCAAACACTTTCTTTCACTCAGTATGGCTCCCTGTTTGATTCTGCTCCTCTGACATGCCTTGGGGCTTGGTAGCTGTGGCAAAGGCACTATACAAATGCAACTTTGATTACAGATGACAAGTCAATGTGAAGTGTACAGAATCTGTTAGTTCGTGCCAGTTTTAGCAGCTCTGCTGATAGGTTCCTAAAGATTAGCCTTTAGGATCATCCAGACACTTGACTGCATTTACTTAATCCTGGAAAGCATCATTTTGGTCCACTTATCAATAACATTCACACTCGGAGAGAAACAAAAAATGTTGCCAAACCAGAAGTTTGTTGATTTAACAAAACAGAAATAAATCAAGAGTTAAAGAAAAATCTGCTCTCATAAAGACAGATCAGAATATCTGTTTATTTGACAATCATCCAGGACTCTAAGGGCAGAGATCTTCACCTCGTCATTGAGCTAGCTAGGAAAACACATTGCATTGAACGGAACTAATTACAATGGGAAACAAAAACACTTGTCAATAGAAGGGTGACAACTGATAGTCAGCATGTGACATTGCTGTGTTGCTGTTGCCAGGTCTATTTAAGTCACCGTAAACCTTTAGGCTCCTTGTGTCTTCGAAACAGCAGCAGCTTTCCTGAATAAAATACTATATCAAAGTCATTAGATTTCTGACAGCCTGGAACAGTGGCAAGGCCAGATTTGAAACAATAGCTGGTTGAAAATAGGCCACATAAGAATCTATGCATGAGGTTTTTCTGTACTTGGGATGAAAATCTAATGTCTCATTTAGTTAAAGAACTAAGCAAAACAAAGGTCATTTTAAAAAATTTAAAAATGCAATCAAAGTTCAACAATGAAGAGAAGGAACACTTGCACTCAAACAGGGAAGTTGGTGCTTAATCGTACAAATTGATTGCTTTGGTTTTGTGTGAATTATAATGGCACTTTTACTTCACACTTAATTTTCAACCTTTTGACTGAGGCGGTCAGTCATATCCAGGAAAGTTGAGTTGTGTGTGCACGTGCTCTGTTTTATCTGTCCAGAAAATAAGAACAGGAGGCCAATCAGTCCTTGAACTTCTTCCACTGTTCAATTACATCATGACTGTTCTCTGATTTAACTCCAAAAGCCCAACTTGCTTCAATAAGACTCTTATAAAATCTCAATCACCTTCCAAACTGGTGATCACTACTATTTAGATAAACAAGGAGAACTGACTCATGGGAGCACCACCTTAAAATCACTCACTATACGTACTTGGAACTATATCGCTGCTTCTTTGCTGCTGAGTCAGATCCTTCAAACTCCCTCCCTGACAACACTGTGATGTCCTACACCACATCAAAAGCAGACGTTCAAGAAGGCAGTTCATGACCTTTTTCTCAAGCGCAGATAGGGATGAACAATAAATATGCATTCCAAACTCAAACAGACAAAAAGGATTGATCTCCCACCTCGATAGGTTTTGAGGGGAAGAGCTTTCCAATGCTTTCAGCAACCTTTGTTCAAGAAGTACGTCTGGAACAGCCTAGCTCTGATTTCAAGGTTACACGCTCCTTGAGCTGCAATAGGATGAAACTGACATTGAGGGTCCTGAGCTCGCTGGGCCTGACATCAGTGAGTTCCAGCTGGTTTCAGAGCTCCATGTGTAGAAATTGCATTGTAAATGCATGTTTTGCAATGAGTTCGGAAACCACCCCATCTATCAGCATCACTGAGAGCACTTTCACTGCCCAAACTGCCAGCAATTCAGCAAGGCAGCCCCTTTCGCAAGTTCAATAAACAATGATCAGCAAATGTCGACTTTGTCACCAACATCCCATGAGTTTTTTTTTACAAAAACACATTGCAAAACATTGAAATTTCTTTTACCAAGATAAAGATCTTTTACCGCATGACTGTCAACCGGAATTGCCACTGAACATATTCTTGGACTATAATCACACAAGATGTCCAAGTACTGGACTGTTTTCCTCTATTTCCAAAATTTGTTTAATTAAGAAATTGAAGTATTTAAAGAAACACCATTTTCAATGTCCCTGGATTTTTCTCTCACAATCTTCAATCCTCAAGGAATTCCAGAGAAATCCGAGAAGGTTGGAAATCCTACTCTAAGCCATGTTGATTACAGTTCAGCCACATGAAGGCCCACAGCAGAAATTTGCAATCCTGAGTAGACATCATCCTCAAATGCAGGGATAGCTGATGATGGTAACTGACAATGGTGGGCTTACAATGGAAGTTAGACAAGTACATGAATAAAAAAGGAGCAGAAGGACGTGCTGATAAAGTGAAGATGAGGAAGGTATGAGGACTCATACGAAGTATAAATAGCAGCTTACCCTAGTTGAGCAGAATGGCCTGTTTCTGTGCTGTAAATTCAACATAATTCTACACAGGAGTCAGGAAATATATCCTGTACGATGAAACATTGAGAAGGCCATGATGAGACTGAGCTGGCAAAAACCAATTCTATCATACTCCCATATAAAAAAACCTGAAGAGTTCTGAGGAATGGTCACTGGACCCGAAACATTAACTCTGTTTTTCCCTTTGCAGATGCTGCCAGACCTGCTGAGCTTTTCCAGCATCTTTGTTTTTGTTCTATCATACCCTTTCTGGATAGAAACACAAAAAAAAAGGAATTAGGAGTAGGCCATTCAGCCCTTTGAGCCAGCTCTGCCATTATGATCGTGCTGGTCATCCAACTCAAGTACCCTGTTCCCTCTTTTAACTATACTGTTTCATCCCTTTCACTGCAGGAACTATGCTTGTCTCCTTCTTGAAAATATTCAATGTATTGGCCCCAGCTGATTTCTTTGGCAGTGAATTCCACAGGCTCACCACTCTCTGCGTGAAGGAATCTCTCCTCATCTAAGTCCTAAATGGCCTACCCATATCTTTACATTATCATTCCTGGTTCTGAACTCCCCACTCCTCAGAAATATCCTTTCTTGGGTTTACTCTGCCTATCCCAGTTAGAATTTTACAGGTGTTTCGGATGCACCCGCCCCCCACCCCCAATCTGCTGAACTGCACTGAATACAGTTCAAATTGATCTTGACTCTCTTCATACAACAATCCTGTCATCCCAGGAATCAGTCAATTTCAACCTCAACATTGGATTGAATATTTCATGGTATTATTTCAAGAAATTCAGTAGCAGTGCCCAAGTATGAATACAGTGTAGGTCAATATTTTTCTCTCAGCTTTGCTTAACAATTCCAGATTATCAGAGGGTATTTGGGATGTTTTTGTCTGCACAATGATATTGGGGCTACAAGAGTTAAAGTGTGGGGCAGGCTGCAAAAACTTGGCTTAATTCCCAAATTTAGAAGATTAGGGAGTTTACAAATTGATCTGCTTAAAATGATTTGATGAGGTATATGAAGAGAAACTATTTTTTTCTGGTCATACAGTCTGAAATAAGGGAATATAATGTTAAACTTAGAGCTAGGCTGTTCAGGTTGATGTCAGAAAGCATTTCTTCACCCACTGCAGAGTTGAATCCTGAAATTGGGACCTCACCCCCACCAACTCAAACCCCCTCAAAAAGCTGTTAAATGTGAGGATCAACTGAAAATCTCAAATCTGAGTTTATTTATTTAGGTAAGGGTAGTAAGGAATACAGAATCAAGTTAGGAAATCTATTTTTTAAAAATTCATTCACGGGACCTGGGAATCTCTGGCTACATTAACATTGATTGTTCATCGATAATCACCTTTGACTACCAGCGAAGATAGTGAGAAGCATTTTTTGAATCACTGCATGTTCTGAAATGCAGAAACACCACATGAAAGGAATTTCCAGGATTTTGCCCCAGTTGACAGTGAAGGAATAATGATAAATATTTCTGAGTCAGGATCATGTGTGACTCGGAGGGGAACCTGCAGGTGGTGGTGATCCTATGTATCTACTGGCCCAATCCTTCGAGCTGGGAGAGGTCGCAGATTTGGAAGGTACTGTCAAAGGAGCTATAGAGAGTATTTCACTGCTTTTTCCACATGGTAGCTGTCACTGTCCATCCTGTGGTTGGAGGGCATGACTGTTGAAGTTGGTGGATGGGGTACCAATCAAGTGGATTGTTTTAGCTGGGCTGGAGTCACACTGCTCAAGTATTGTCGGGGTTATACTAATCAAGACAGTGGCCCCAGTTTGCTGTTAGCTGTTTGGATGTGCTGGGAAAGCAGAGCTTAGAGCTGATTTGTTTCTGGGCTGACCTTAGCTCTGTCTATCACTGAATGGCATGCAAGTAGTCCCATGTTGTGGCTTCACCAGGTTGACACCTCATTTTTAGGTATGTCTGGCATTGCTTCTAGCATGTCCTCCTGCCCTTTTCACGGAAGAAGGGTTGTTGCCCTAGTTTGATGGTAAGGGTAGAGTGGGGGATATGTCTGGATGTGATTATGTAAGAGTAAAATTCCGCTGCTGTTGATGCCCCTTCTGAATGCCCAGTCTTAAGCTGATGCCCTTTTGGAATGCCCAGTCTTGAGCTGCTAGATGTGTTTGAAGCCTGTCCCATCTGTTAGTGCCACATGACAAAATGGAGGGTACACTCAAAGCCAAAACAAGACTTTGTCTCCGCAAAGACTGTGCAGTGGTCTCTCTCACCAATACAATCAGGGACAGACACCTCTTGGTGAGAACAAGATCAAATAGATTTTTCCCTCTTGTTGGTTCTTTCAGCACCTGCCACAGATCTAATCAAGCAGGCTCATCCTTTCAGACTTGACCAATTCGATCAGTCGGGTACTTAATGAAACAGTCCAGAGCAGAGTTAGTAGTGAAGTCCCTCACCCAGAGAGCCCTGTGTGCCTTTAACACCCTCGATGCCACCTCCAAGTGATGTTCAACATGGAGCAGCTGTGGAGAAAGGGTGAGGAGTGGTTGTAGGTAGTAATCAGTGGGATGTTTCCTTGCTCATGTTTGATTTGACGCCATCAGACTTCATATGGGCTAGAATCAAAACCAGGGACTCGCAGGGTAATTGCTTCTTGGCTGTAGTTTCTGTGCTACCATCTCTGTCAGGTCTGTCCTGTTGGACCGGGCACACCCAGGGTGGTAATGGTGGTGTCTGGGTTATTGTCTGTCCGCTATGACTCAGTGAGCATGAGAATGACAGGTTGTTGATTGCCTCGTTTGTGGAACAGCTCTCCCTATTTTGGTGCAGATGTTAATAAGGAAGGCTTTGCAGCGTCAGGGGGGGTTAGGTTTACCATTGGTTTGACGCTGACCAGTCAATCTACTTTAGTCCCTTTGTATGGGCTTTGTAGTAGTTTGACTGGCTTGCCGAGCCATTTCAGGGGGCAGTCAAGAGTGAACCATATTGCAATGGGTCTGGAGTCACATGTAAGCCAGTCCAGGTAAAGACAGCAGATGTCGTATCCTAAAGGACACTGGCAAACCAGCTGAATTTTCATGACAATTAGCAATAATTTGATTGCTGCCATTAGTCTCTTTTTTATCTCCAGATTTTATTGAATTAAAATTTCACCATCTGCTGCCTTGGGATTTAAGGCCAATCAACCTTAATCTAACTGCATAATAGCACCAGCTTTAGAATGATGTGTCTTCTAGATATGATATGGTCTGAGTGCTGTCCTATATGTTAGCTCACATAACATATACCACAAAGACTGGGTACTCCTTGAGACAGATGTCTTGAAGTTCATTAACAACACTAACTATTTACACTGCTATAGCATCTCGTACTCATAGTCTGGTTTCAGTGCTTATTGATGTTACTACAAATTACATGCACGTAGCTGACTGAACATGCCAGACTGACCTAATTGTCTGAGAGCTTGACTGAAGGTGAGGTGGGTATCTTTATGCAAGAGTGTTACACATGATGTCAAGTAACTGTTTTAAAGGTACACTGCCTGTCTGCGCTGGAATCTCTGTAATAACAAACAGAAAAGCTGATTGGCCTACACCAGTTCATATGTCAGACAAGGAAAGGCAGCAAGTTAGCCATTATTTGAGGTTTTTTAGTCAATATGCATCTAGCAGTGCAGTGTAGGCACAGCCATTATACAAAAGCAGTGTTGCACTCCAGTATCCCACAAAGTCTTTAACAGGCTGGTAGAGCTTATAGGCACCACTGCAAAGTATTTAATTTCCATCAGATGGTGTCCTTTCAAGTGCAAGAATTTGTTTGCAGACCATCAGTCAAACCTGGCTGTTAAAATTATCCCCATTACTACAAAACACCAATTCTGCAACACTCTTTAAAAGAACTACTGAGGTGGGAGATCAGCATTTATTCATAGTGATAATGGGAACTGCAGATGCTGGAGAATCCAAGATAATAAAATGTGAGGCTGGATGAACACAGCAGGCCAAGCAGCATCTCAGGAGCACAAAAGCTGACGTTTCGGGCCTGGACCCTTCATCAGAGAGCATTTATTCATACATCTGTTTAAGGTCATGTGTGAGCCGAGTCGAAAAACATCAGGCTCCAAGGTTGGGTACACATAATTCTATGTTTCTTCCCAAATCTGTCCTCCCCGCTACGTCTGCAAAACTATAATTATTCTTGGCATTTAAAAGCCGGAAGAAAAGAGTGGTGTTTAGAAAGGTGGGGGGACGGGGGGAGAAAGAGGGAGAGCTGCACATCTTATTTGTCATGAAAGGAGAAGCTTCAATTTGTAATTAGATTAAGTGACTGCAGTCGCAAATATGACCATTCTTATCAACAACTCCTCAAGTCAATTAGCTGTAGAGAGCTCTTTTCCAATCGAGTGCTGGGGAGAAAGAGAGTGATAAAAAGCTGCTTCATTAAAAAAAGAGGCAGAATTTTAATAGCCTGCCAGAGAAGAGTGGACTCACCTCTTAAAGGAACAATGGCAAACATGGACAGATGATTTTTTTTTCGGCAACTTTAGTTCGTGGGAGTTGTCACGTATTAGAGTGTCATCCCAAACCCTGCAGTAGGTACATTTTTGTTTATTTAAAAATATAATGCTGCTTTATTTGAAATGAAATGTCTGTGTGGATTTCCTCCAGGTGCTCCAATTTCCTTCCACAAGATGTGCAGGTTAGGTGGACTGGCTATTCTACATTGCCCATAGTGTCCAGGGGTGTGTGGGCTAGCCATGGGAAATGCAGGGTTATAGGGATAGGATGAATTGGGTGGGATGCTCTTTGGAAAGTCGGTGCAGATTCACTAGGCAGAATCTTGTAGGGATTCTATGATTCTAGGAAATTCCAACAAAAGTGAAGTTGTGGTTGATCTGAAGTCAAGGACAATGATGTTGTTGTCAGCAAATATGGCTGCAAGAGAAGTCACCCTTTAAAATGAAATAGCCTTTCTGCCAGCATGAAGCTTATTTCTGAATAGAACAATTAAAACTAATAGCAAACTTGCATAAGTGTTGCTTAAGAATGTATTTCTTCAGGAGGGAAGTTTCAAATTGACAGCGTACTTGGCAACATTTCCCAGAAATTATCATGTTTTCTATATGCCAGGATGTCTCAGCTGAGAAAAGGAAAGGCTTTCCAGACCTTGCATCTTGTACCAATATCAAGCACTCCTAGGTCAGGTAGAATATGGGTTGATAGTAGGGAATTGGTTCCATACTGAAAATGTATGACATTATCCATCACATGAACTATTGTTTTAGAGATTCTAAGACTGCCAATGCCGTGCCAAGTAATTCCAAATCAGAATTACAGCAGCAATGGTTTACTTTATGTGGACCAATGAAAAATCTAATTGCATATATTTGGTGGTTTTCACCACTGTTCTTTTTCAACTAGCATCCTATCCTCCCCATCTGAAATAAGCATCAACCAAATGCACCAAAATGGACCACATCAGCTGAATAGTTAGTTTCTATGCTGTAAAAATCTATGTAAATGTTAAATCACTCCATTCCCTATTTGTGGGATCTTTCTGTGCATGGGTAGCCACCAGCTTTGTCTACGAATTGTCATTGTACTGTAAGATGATCTACTGTAAGAGTTACTTTGAAAGATTTCTGAGGGCTAGGTATGTTTTTTTTTCCTTCGAAACTGGCTGGCTCTATGGAAGACATTGGAACATGTTCATTGGCTTCCATCATTGTAAAAGATTTCTGACTTCCCGTTGCTCACTGAGGACAACTAGTGGCAGAAACTCAGTGCTGCAGCTTTAGCGCAGCACTCCATGTGATCGTTCCCAAAATGATCTGAAATGTTGAGGCCACAGGTTCTGAGGTAGGAATGATATTCACAAAGTTCTGACCATGTTCTATCAACTGTGTGCCTATTCTAACAGTTTCCTGTTCTCACAAGCCACCCAACAACTCACAACTTCCCCCAATGACCCCGCACCCATACATGCCTCACAGAGGGGATGCAAGATGTTTTAGGCCTCAAAATGGGTCACAGTGGCAAGATGTTTAAGGAGCACTGGCTCATTGGATCCTAACTCAGTTCCCAGTGTGTACACCAGCCACAGACTCCAGTTTTAGACAAATGTGGCTATCTGTTTGACATCACTATTAATATGGCACAGTGGCTCAGTGGTTCGCACTGCTGCCTCACAGCACCAGGGACCCAGTTCAATTCTAACCTCTGGCAAATGTCTGTGTGGAGTTTGCACATTCTGCCCTTTGTCTGCGTGGGCTTCCTCTAGGTGCCCCAGCTTCCTCCCACAGTCCAAAGATGTGCAGGTCGGGTGGATTGGCCATGGTAAATTAAGACCGTAAGACCATAAGACATAGGAGTGGAAGTAAGGCCATTCGACCCATCAAGTCCACTCCGCCATTTAAATCATGGCTGATGGGCATTTCAACTCCACTTCCCTGCACTTTCCCCGTAGCCCTTGATTCCTTCTGAGATCAAGAATTTGTTGATCTCTGCCTTGAAGGCATCCAACGTCCCGGCCTCCACTGCACTCCGTGGCAATGAATTCCACAAGCCCACCACTCTCTGGCTGAAGAAATGTCGTCTCATTTCAGTTTTAAATTTACCCCCTCTAATTTTAAGGCTGTGCCCACCGGTCCTAGTCTCCCCACCTAACGGAAACAACTTCCTAGCGTCCACCCCTTCTAAACCACACATTATCTTGTAAGTTTCTATCAGATCTCCCCTCAACCTTCTAAACTCTAATGAGCACAATCCCAGGATCCTTAGCCGTTCACCATATGTTAAACCTACCATTCCAGGGATGATCCGTGTGAATCTCCGCTGGACACGCTCCAGGGCTAGTATGTCCTTCCTGAGGTGTGGGGGCCAAATTGTCTGTCGTGTCCAGAGATGAGCAGGCTTTGTAAATGCTGGGTTACAGGGATAAGGCAGGTGCGATACTCTGCAAAGAGTTGGTGCTGACCTGATGGGCTGAATAGCCTCTATCAGTACTGCAGGGATTCTGTGGTATCAATTACAAAACTTACACTTCTAAGGGGTTAAGTACAGTAGCTATCTTGAGTTGGACAAGGGACTGAAATTTTGTGCCTTTCTATTTTCAAGGAACTGCCAGAAAACCAGCCCCATTTTACCTCAGTACCAATCACAGACATTAATGCTTTGCTCTGACGTGTTGAAAGAACAAATCAAGTCCTGCTCGGCCCTCTGCAAGTATAGGCAGAATGGTTTTGATCCAGATAGGGAGACCCAGAAACAGTCCAGGGTTCGTTGTTTTGACCATACCGTGGTCTATTCTTTTCTTTAGGTTTTGTCAAATTTTGATGTAACTGGGTGCCTTGCTAAGCCATCCCAGAGAGCAGGCACCCATCGCTGTGGGTATCAAGTCACAAGCAGGGGGCAAGTGACCAGCTAAGAATAGCAGTTAAAGGGTACTAGTGAACCAAATGAGTTTTCACAACATTCAACGTGGTCGCCACTAATTCCATTTCAGTTACTGCCATGGCAGGGTTTGAACCAACGACCTCAGTACATCGCCCTCGTCCTCGGGACTCCTCAGACAGTAAGACTGTCTTCGCCTTGCCGCCTCCCCATTTTCTCAGCACTTCTGTATGATGATGCTTGGCATAAAGGATCCCATGGCTGCTGTTGTCAAGTTTTTCCTGGTATCCTTGCTATTACTGGGATCTTGCTGTGTGCAGCCCTGTCAACCTACATTTCCTCCATCACAACCGCACCTACACTTCAGAAGTGTCTCTTAGGTTGTAACACATCCCAAAATAATGAAATATGCCAAATAAATGCAAGAATTGTCATTTTTTCATCTTTTTGTATAAGGCTAAAACCATGATAAAAGTAAAAGTAGAGGCAAGCTCAAATTAACTTAAATACAAAAGGTTCTGACTACTAGAAGCCACATTGATGCATTGATTAAAATGAATGGCTAGGTCATCAAGCAATAAGGTGAAACACACAAGAATCATGGAGCCAATTAAATTTGTGTTGCATGTGTGACAGGGTCACGGGATCATAACACACTCCTTTACAATGGGCACATATTTCACAGAATGTTACCTGATCAAAATAAGTCAATTTTTTCTCAGATTGATGCTGCATATAATTAACACAATGGTTTCCATCTGGAAGTGTTTTAACACATGAACATTCTATTTTAATATCGGACGGGAGACAAGAACTTCAATAAAGCCAGTCCATTTACTGGATGTAAATGCTGTTAAATACAACAAGAATAACTTGTTAATAAAATGTGAGGCTGGATGAATACAGCAGGCCCAGCAGCATCTCAGGAGCACAAAAGCTGATGTTTCGGGCCTAGACCCTCCTGAGATGCTGCTGGGCCTGCTGTGTTCATCCAGCCTCACATTTTATTATCTTGGATTCTCCAGCATCTGCAGTTCCCATTATCACTCAAGAATAACTTGTTAATATGTAGTGTTTTTAGAGTCCCAAGTTGCTTCACGAGAAGTCATTGGGTAATTTTTTACATTGAGCTACATCGTGATATATTAGGACAAGTGACCAAAAGGTGAGCACTTTAAGTGAGCAGAAACAGATAGTGGAGATTCAGAGAGAGGTTTGTGAGGGAATTACAATGGTAAGGCAGTAGCAACCTGAAGCTAAAACTGCTGGAACAGTGAAGACAAAGCAAAGTTAAGTACATTTAAGACGTCATTGGACAAGCATATGGAATAGTGTAGGTTAGATGGGCTTCAGATTGGTCTGGCTGGTCGGCACAACATCAAGGGCCGAAGGGCCTCTACTGTGCTGTAATGTTCTATGTTATATTCTATGAAATTAAGGATGTGGAAGAAGCCAGATTTGAAGGAATGAAAGAATCACAGAGAGTTTTAGATTTGGAGGGATTGACCAAGATAAGGAGGAATGGGGCCAAGGAGGGCCTTGGACTGTGTAGCCAAAGACCCGAGTAATATTCTGGGCACCTGGATTCATATCCTGCCGTGACAGACGGTGGAATTTGAATGTAATTTAAAAATCTGGAATTAAGAGTCTAAACAATGACCACGAATCCATCGTTGATTGTTGGAAAAAGCCGTCTGGTTCACAAATGTCATTTAGGGAAGGAAACTGCTTTCCTTACCTGGTCTGGCCTACACGTGACTTCAGACCCACAGCAACATGGTTGACTCTTAACTGGCCTCTGGGCAAATAGGGAAGGGCAATAAATACTGGCTTAACCAGCAACGCCCCCACCCTGTGAATGAATAAATAAAAATTTTGTTTCCCGAATCCTTCAGTTCTCTGATCTTTCTTTTTGTTTCCTTCTCTGCTTCATAGGAGGCACAGAGTGACCAGTTCACAAATTACAAAGTCTTTGGCTTATCGGTTAAAAGCAACAGCTTACAACAAATGTTGAGCGAAACAACTGGTTTTCTTTTAGTTCCAAGTATTATTTACTGCAGAGACAAAGAGAGACTCTACCTTCCATTTCTGAGGCCTGAAGGCTTCCACGGTATCATTCACACCCACAAGCTGTTCACTTTCCCAGGAACCAGAGAGCTGTCGTCAGGTTGATGATCTGGAGCATCCACAACTAGTCACAATTCCACAAACCAATCAGCAACCACAGCATGTACTGCAAGATACGGCCCAGTCCATAAGCAGCAGGAGGCTGACTTGGGTTTTCAACTTGTGAAAGAAATAGAAAACTGGGAAAGCTAAAGACAATTTCATTGCATTGAAGAAGGAGTGAATTAGCTGAGAGAATGTGTTTTGAACTTTAATTTCAAAAAGAGGCAAATTATTCCACAGCTAAGTCCATGTCATGGACAGAACATTACAGGTTCAATATCTGCCTCAGTTTCGAATACCTTCTACCCCAAGGTACCAACTTGAGGCAAGACATTTTGCTGAGGGGAATCAACAGATCTCCCATTGCTTCCTGGTATGTATGGTGATTAAAGCACTCTATTGGGTAGACAGGGGAAAATGAAATAATTGAATAGGCTAATGGCCTTACTAGAATGCAACAGGATAGAAATCATGCTTCAGTGATATGAAGCTCCAGACAGACCACATCTCAATTGGAGTTTTGGACACCATGTCTTAGAAAGGATATTCTAACCTTGTAAATGTAGGTTTATCAGAATAATACTTCTCAAAGCCTACAAGGGTGAAATAATGAAGAGAGATTACACAAACAAGGGCTGTACCTGCTATAATTCAAAAATATTAAGGCATAAATTGATTGAAGATTTTAAAATAATAAGGGGAAAAGTCGTAAAAAGATGTTTCTGCTCATTTGAAAGTCTATGGCGGCGAGCGTCTTCAAAAAATTTGAGTCAGGCCTTTCAGGAATAATTGTTTTATACAAAGGGTGGCTGTATTTAGACCTCACTTCACAATTGTCAATTTTTTAAAAAAAATTATTGATTTATTTTTGTTAGCTGAGGGTATCAAAGAATATAGAGCAAAGGTGGCTATACAGAGTTGGGTCACATATTGGCTATGATCTCACAAAGTGGCAGAACAGGCTTGAGAGACCAAATGGCCTCTTCCTGTTCCAATGTTCCGGCTGTTTCATTTGGTTTGGGAATTCTGAACAACACAGCATAAACGCAGCATCAGGGCTAGGCCGATCTTGGGCACCGTCAGGAAGCAGCATTGTGCACAGTGTGACGGAAATCTGGAACTCTGACATCCAAAAAGGTTAAATTTCAATTGAAAGTTTCAGAACTGAGAGACTGGTAGATTTTCATTTGGCAAAATGAAGCAATATGGAATCAGGGCAGGTCAATGGAGTTCGGATTCAGTTTGTCCGTTATCTAAGTTAAAGGTAGAATAAGCTTAAGGAGCTGTAAGGCCTCCTATGATACAGAAACACCAGTTTGTGTGTGTCTGAGCAGTTTGCCTTCCTGCCATTACCTGTTCAATTGATTCAGTGATCCACTGGGGTTTAAATGAACAGAGAACAGTAAAATAATGTGAGAATTCGTAGTGATAAGGAGATAGAGCCTTACAGTCATTACAAATGAGGGGGGCGTTCCATCAATAGTACTTAGAACATAGAACAGTACAGCACAGAACAGGCCCTTCAGCCCACAATGTTGTGCCGAGTAATGAGTAATTCCTTCAATCTATATAAATATCATACTGAACAACAGTTAGATTGTCCTATTCCTATTAATAAAATATAATACTTGAGGCATTTGGAGCCTGAAGAGCATATGAAGCAGACACAGGGCACACAGTAATTCCATCAGAATTATAAAGCAATCAAATAGAGAGAAAATAACATCTAAAATCCAGGTTCACCTATTTTAGTTCTACTGTAAAAATTTGGCCCAATATAATTTAAAAAATTAATATAACGAAAAGCATCATATTAAGTTGTCAAAACATAGTCTTTGAAATTAACCTCGAGCTACAGCTTTGAGAGGTTGACTGAGCTCGGTCTCTTTTCATTGGAGAAAAGGAGGAGGAGAGGGGACCTAATTGAGGTATACAAGATAATGAGAGGCATAGATAGAGTTGAAAGCCAGAGACTATTTCCCAGGGCAGAAATGGCTAGCACGAGGGGTCATAGTTTTAAGCTGGTTGGTGGAAAGTATAGAGGGGATGTCAGAGGCAGGTTCTTTACGCAGAGAGTTGTGAGAGCATGGAATGCGTTGCCAGCAGCAGTTGTGGAAGCAAGGTCATTGGGGTCATTTAAGAGACTGCTGGACATGTATATGGTCACAGAAATTTGAGGGTGCATACATGAGGATCAATGGTCGGCACAACATTGTGGGCTGAAGGGCCTGTTCTGTGCTGTACTGTTCTATGTTCTATGTTCTACAGGGAAAATTTGGCAATATTCTACAGTGGTGTATGAATAATATGTTTTCCAGGAGCAAAGCAGAGTCCTCCCACTGAAATACTAATGCACACCTTTTTTTTATCTTTTCTGAATAAAGGCAAAAGTCTATGGTATTTGCATGCAAGAGAAAACACCCTGACCTATGTATCGTACACACATTGTTTGTGCATCTTATATCATTAAAAAACAAATACTTTATTCTTCCTGTAATTTAAGGTATTATAACGGGCACCCTTGCATTTAGTCTTCACATCGTCAACTTTTTCACTCCTCACCAGTGATTTCTTTGCTGACATTTACAGTAGCATGTAGATGTCCTTTGGTTTCCTACTAATCGGAAACAAAGGCACCAAATGACATGAATCAGTTTCAATTGTGGGTTGACTGCTGATCACAAGTTTTATTGACCAGAACTGATATGTGTCAGAGTAGTCAGTTCATCTTATGTCCGTTGAGATTATCATGGGTTTCATATCACAATGATGTTACCAATTGAAAATACTATTGTATCTCAGCCCGAGTACATACTGAGTTAATTTGGTTACATTGCTTTATTTTAAAGTTCTGTCTTTCTCAGTTTGAAGAGATTAAAGCAAGACGTCATCACCTTGAAACCTCTATGTGATGTACACGCTTCACAAATAATGTTCATTAAAACATTCAAATAGGCCGGCTCCATCATTCAATTGGATTATTGATGATCCCAGCTCAACTTCATCTTCCCACGCTTTGCTCTAAATTCCTTCAAAACCTCACTGAACAAAAGAAAACTATCAGAAAATTTATACAGAGATAGTAGGAACTGCCGATGCTGGAGAATCTGCTGTGTTCATTCAGCTTCACACCATGTTATCAGAAAATTTAAAATAATGCACAAACACAGCCTTCTGGAGGGAATTTCAGATTTCCCCTGTCTTCTGTATAGACAGCTGCTCCTGCTCAGCTTGGGTTCCAATATTAAGTATTAATCTTTTGTTCTGGATTCACCCCAAGAGGAAACAGTTCCTCTATATTTATCCTAATGAATCTATTCATCATGTTAAATATTTTGTTGAGATCAATGTGGACCATCTAAACTGAAGAGATAAGCTGTGTCCAGACAACCTGTCTCCATAACTTGACTCTTTAAGCCCTGCTATCATTCTGGTGAATCTACAATTTACCTCCTCAAAAGGCCTTCTCTGAGGCATGCTGACCAAAACTGAACATTGAATTCCAGATGCAGTCTGGCCAAGCTTCATGAATTTGAACTGCCTTGAGATAAAAGCAATCTTTTCTACTTGAAATCTATCCTGTAATGGTCTGTTTGTCTTGACACACCAATCTTTTAAAGCTCCTGGTCTCATCATTAAGGAGATCGGCCTCAGACTTGTCCACATTGCGATGCTTTGACCCATTCCCCTTCTTTTTGTTTCTGCACTGTATCCTCCTGACTTTTGAAGAGATAACTCGGTGAAAATGCAGAATTTCCTATTGACAGCTTTGTTTTTTCAAATATTATTGAAATTACAACTTCTCCCTGGCATACAGTCCTTCACGGTAAACTCAGCCGGTACAAGAATCAGACTCACACTATTGGTATCATTTTGCATCCCAAACCAGCCATCCAGCCAACTCAGCTAACCAACCAAGTATATGCTGAAATATTTCAAGTTGAATGTTATGGAAAGTGCATTAGAATTCAACTTTCCTCCTTACAACATATTCCGCTCTGAGGCATCTCAGAGAGCAATTTCCGTACTATTAGTATTTACTGCATACATACCATGCCAAACGTACAACCTTCGGGAATCTATGTCGTTTTGGCCACTAGGGTAGAATAGCTAAAAGGCTATGGTGATCCTTCCCCAGTACCATCTTTATTTTATATCCACCAAAGGCTCAGGCAGTACAAAAACTGTCTGGTTTGGAATTGAATGACACAGACCAGTCTGTGATATGTTATCTGATCTAAGTGATGAAGAAGACATTACTAGTAATCTCTGCATGCCAGATTAAAGGAAGGAATGGGAATCAGAGCTACCCACAACCGCTGCTCATAAGTGATATCTCTTTTCAAAAGGTTGCTATGCACAGTCACTCGGAGATATCAAGAGCTGCAGATGTTGGAGTCAGAGTCAACACAGTGTGGAGCTGGAGGAACATGACAGGTCGGGCAGCATAAGAGGAGCAGAAAAATTGACGTTTCAGATTTACAGCCCTGATAGAATGTATGGTCACTATTCTGTGCCCTGTGATGCTCCCACTGAGAACAAGTCAATTCTTGCTCTCATGACACTCCTGCAAATAGTGGGTGCTCAATTGGAGAACCAAATCCTGGCAGCTGGTGTTCTTTCTCAAATGTTGGCCTCATATAAGATGTGTGAAAGATATGTGAGCCCTCCGATGTTTGTTGGATGATTGTGCATTCTGCTACATTCAAATACCATGACTCTTAACCTTAATCTTGAATAACTTATACAAAGGGATAATGCAATGATGCACATGAGTATTTAAGACTGCAGACTCAGCTTTACTCGTGAAAAAATACATTGCTCATACTTTGCAGTACTGCCTCATTTCAGCTTGTAATTTCATTGTAAAAGGCTACGTTTTGACTAATCATCGTTTCTTAACATAGAACTTCTATTTCACTCCACAAGAAAGGATCTTCAATGCAGCTGAAAGCTGGGTGAACTTCGCTTTGAAATGGTATTATTTCTCTGTCATTTGATAGTGATTGGTTCATCATGAACCACAGCTCTGGTAAATGCCAGTGTCTTCAGTCAGGGAAAAGGATTGGTTTTGTGCTTCATACATGTGTTCCAATATGGTTATGAAATGCAATTGCGATATTAAAAAGAAACATCCACCAGCTCTGCCTACTGGATGTCACAGTCATTCAAATTCACTCACAAGTAATTGGCTACAGCCAGTCATCAAGCATCAATGGGCAAGAGTCTCTTGCTTCTGTCAGGGAGGATCATTCACTCTTCAAACACCAATAAAACATGTCACTCAATGATACAAACTCATCTGATGTTTGTCTGATGGTTCAATAGAATAAAGCACTTTGTTTTCTTTGCCAGAAATTCTTCACTGAACTATAACCCACATTAACCATCAGGATTGTGAGAGTGTGGGGTAGAAATTACATGTAATTCATTCATTTTATTACAGCATCTGGTACTTTCATAACTTTTCTTTCCACTGGTAGATAGGTCAACACATTGAAATATCAAGCACTACTCTGGTTTGATAAGCTCCAGGCTGGAAATAATAATAAATACAGATAAAATAAGGCCAGCCTCCTCCACCCATCCAATCGCCACTCGAAATACAATGAGCATCTCTGTATTTTAGATCATAGGAGGACTCTGTAAAGCTGCACCTACTCATCCAAATTACACTTAACTGCTCGATGTACCCCACATTATTAAAAAGCACGTAATTTGTATTATCATGACTTCTGCAAAGTAAAGTATGGTGTTTAGTTATTAAATATGGTTGTAATCTCATCATTTTTCTAACTGAAATTATACTATGTCCAATATTATAGAAGCCACTGGAGAATCCTCATGCAACAGAATTCCTCTTCTTTCATTTTTAAAAAGATGAACAATACATCGTGCCTTATAGTGCATCAAACATTTCAGGAATAGATTGTAAAATTTGACAGTTACGAATATTAGCTTCAAATCACACAGAAGAATGAGCTGTTGAGAAAATATAACTGGAGCCAACTCTCTGACAGAAATCCACAAATAACTTGCCTTTATATAATCTCTCTCTGAGCTTCAGGACATCTCCAAAGCATTTTTTTCAGCCAAATAAGTACAATATTTGGTGAAGGCCAAACCTTAACTTAATTTCTCACCCAATAAAAAGTACCTCTGACATTGCAGCACTCCTTCAATACTGCAGTGAAACGTGCTCATATCTCTAGAAAGTGACTGAATCCACAACCTTTTGACTCAATGGTGATATTTCTACTAAGCCAATACAGTAACAATGGAATCTGTCATGTACCTTCACATCACAGCTATTTCTTTTCTCCGTGACTTCATCTTGATTGGCAGCTTGTAAACAGTCAGCACCATGCAATACTAGCATAGTAAGTGGCTCCGTACACTCAGAATAGAGAATCTCGAATGAGGATGCAAGTAGATGCCTTAAAGTGGATGCTCCAACTGGAATCTACAAGATACAGTGCAGTAACGCAACAACATTTCTTCAAAGGTTTCTCCAGAACCCACAACATCTACCAACCAGCAGGGCAAGGACAGCAGGCACATGGGGGCATCACTTCTCAGTTTCCCTCCAATCTTCGGACGTACACACAATCCTGACATGAAAATGTTGCCATTCCATCATCTTTACTGATTGAGAATTCTGCAGCTCCCTCCTTATCATCGCTTTGGGAATACTGTGGTTTTGGAAGGCAGCTCAGGAGCATCTGCTCATGAGCAATTAATGATGCCCACATTCAAGAAATAAATAATATTTTAAAAAGAGGCATTCAGAATGAATCACCTCTCTTGCCACCCACTTTGCCAATAGTGTTTCTAGGGCAACCCAAGCAGCACAATGAAAGCAAGATGCTCTGAGGCAGGAGGAATGAAGTAGTTTAAAATGGGAAATATTTGCAGTGGTGCAGAGAAAAGACTGGGAAGTGGGGCAGATCAGAAATCTCTTTCCGCCAGTCAACCCAGGCATAATGGCTTGAATGGACTCATTCTGTGCTGTACAATTTTATGATTTTAACCATTGTGGGAAGTGGATGGCAAAGCACAAAGCCATCTATACAAAGTCTAAGTGCTTCAACAAGCAGCTAGGCTGCCACATTACTTTCTGATTTATTGTGCAATTCCATTTCTTTGGTTTAATAGCTTTTTTAAAAAATAAATCTGTATGTACTTACAATGTGTTCTGCAAAACCCACAGCAATTGCTATTCTCCTTCCTTGAAGTTATAAGCAGTTTTACGACAAGGTACGAGAGGCAAGCAAAATCAATAAGGCCATACAAAGCAACCAATTCTGTTCAGGCCAGCATTCATTTCCTCAATCTGAATACACCTTTTACTTTCCCTCACCATGATATAGTACATTCCACATGCACCCACAAAAAAAACTATTCATTTCCTGAGTTAGATGCTATAACACTTAAAAGACACTTAGAATCGTACATGAACAGGAAAGATTTGGAGAGTTATGGACCAGGAGCAGGCAGGTGGGACTAGTTTAGCTCAAAAATATGTTTGGCACGGGCTGGTTTGACTGAAGAATCTGTTTCCATGCTGTATGATTCTATGACTCTGTTTCTCAAGCAGTTCTCAGAAATATTATAAAAAGATTGAATCTAAAATGAGAAGAACAAAAGGTACTCATATACTCCTTTTTCCTCTCTCCAAGTTTAATAAGTGACACCCAGAAAAAAAGAGTCACAATTTTGGCTATTTGATCTGAGCTTACAAGCTAAGAGATTCTGGACAGCAGCAGGAAGAGGGGTCAACCTATGTGCAGTTGGATGATGGATGTTAGAACGGAATATAGGAACATGTCATTTGAGAACAACAGAAAGCCATTCAGCCCTTTAACTCTGCTCCACCATTCAGTGGCTGATCTGCTTGTGGACTCAAGCCCCTCTGTCCCTTTTCCCCAAGCCCTCGTCTCCCACATCTATCAAAAAACCATCTAACTCAACCTAGAATAAAGTCAATGGTACAGCTGCCAATACTTTTTGGGGAAGAGAATTCCACAGACCCATACCCCTCTGATGGAAATCCTCCTCGTCTCCATCATAGAAAGAAGACCTCCTGTTCTTAAATTGTACCCCCTTTTTTGAGATTCCCTCACAAGAGGAAACATTTTCCCTGTACACAATGTATCAAGTCCCCTCAGGATTTTATATATTGCCATAGGGTCAATTCTCATTCTTCTAAGTTCCAACTGGTACAGATCCGATCATTCCTCACAGGAGAATCCTATCTTCCCAGGAACAGGTCACAGAGTGGTGTCACAGAATGGCTGCCAACAAACCACAACCGATGTATGAGGGTGGCATAAGACAGACAGAATTGGCACACCATGACAGCAGGTCTCCTGGCAGGAGCGGCTACAAGCAGCAGCTTAATAAGAAGGTGCACTCACAATCTACTGGCAAGTTTCTGAAAATTTGCTCCGAGTGAGTGAATGAGAGCAGGCTGCACAGTGTGGTGTTTACACCATTTTCCTTTCACTCACTATACAGATCAATCATTGGATATTAGCTGCAGCTCAGTGGGTTTCACTCCAACCGTTAAGACAGAATGTCATTGTTCAAGTCAGGATCTATAGACCTGAGAAGAAAATCTAGGCTAACATACCCAGTGCTCCATTGTTGGAGGTGCTGACCTTTGGATGATACCATTCGAACCAACACTCTACCCTTGGAAATTGTGGCTTCAGGTGTCTAGTTGTGAAATACTCGTATTCCCTCTCAGGTAATATAATGCCTCTGTTGTCAAGCAGAGTTATCCTGGTGTTTTGGTCAATACTAAGCTCTGAACTGATATTACTGAAGGGGTTTTCTGGTCACTGTGATGTTGCCGTTTGTGAGATCTCACTGTGCACAAATGGACTGCCATGTTTCCACATTATGACAGTGACTCCAATTCTCAACTATTCTCTTGGCCAGAAGTTGTTTGGGATATCCTAAAGCTGTGAAATGCACAATGTTAAGAAAGAAAGCCTTCTCTTTCTTCCCTTTCATGACCTCAGGACATTCCAAAGCACTTTACAGCCAATGAAGTATTTTGGCAGTAATCAGGTGGTAATACAGAACTTGAAAAATATACATTTTGTTTATCCTTTTCATCTTGCACTTATTGGGGCAATTTGCAAGAAGTGAAGGGAAAAGCTGGACACAAAGAGAGTGCTGATTCATTTGGAAGTGGAACCACATCAATATTTAGGAACAGGTACAGCAAATGGTTGAAGTAAAGATGAATAAAGCAATTACAGTGGACTCTGAGGTGTTTCCACAGGGAAAACACCAGGACTCACTTCTTATTTACTATAATAGTTGATCCTTTTACATTGTATTTGATGTGAATTGTCCTGTTAAGTGCAAGTTGAAAAACTGTAGCAATATATGCCTTTTCTCAGCAGTATTCATATTTTGGAAGTGTAGTCACTATTGCAATGTCAGGAAATGCAGCAGTCAATTTAGGCACAGCAAGCTGCTCCAGTTAACAAAGCAATAGCGAGAAAAATTCATTCCCTCCACCAGTGATGGGAAGTAGCAGCTGTGCACATCATCTACAAAATCCCCTGCATAAATTCACCAAGGCTCTTTAGAAACCACACTTTCATAAATACTACCATCTAGAAGGATAAGGGCAGCAAATTTATGGGAATACCACCACCTGCAAGTTGCCCTCCAAGCCATGGTTCAAGAAGGCAGCTCACCAACACCTTGTCAAGGGCAGCTATGAGTGGGCAATAAATACTGGCCAGCCAGCAGCAGCTCCATTCTAAGAATGAATACAAAAAAACCCCAGGTAATTTATTCAGTGCCAGTTCTTCCTTTCTTTAATGACTATTTAAAGTCTCGATTGATGGTATAACTAAAGCAGCACAAGCCCTTGTTTCCAACTGCTGCATCAAACACATAGAGTTCAAAATGTGCAACCAGAATTAATGACTGAACAGGCAGCCAAGTCAATATTTAGGAATAGGTTAAGCAAGTGGTCAAAGTAAGGATGAATAAAGCATTCACTGGAACAGAGTGGGCACATGGGATTAAGACTCATGTCCATGTAGAGGGTAAAATCTTGACACAAAAACGTTGGTTAGAGTGAGTGGCAACTGTTTGCCTTTATTCACGTCTTTAATGGATTCTAAGGCATGTCTCAGAAACTGATACTGCAATAACAAGTAGATAGTAGCAAGGGGAAGAGGTAGGTTTTCATCAGACTGATGTTCTATGTCATTAGCGAACTTCTAGAAGAGCTTTACATTCTACTTCAATATTCAAAGGGGAGACCAAAACCTCTCCAAAGTAACGCCACTGATTATATCAAATGATTATATCAAATATCACAAGGTACACACACACACACAGTATCCATATTGTAATTTCCACGTCATCTTCATTGTGATTGTGTTGAAGGTCAAAAGGCATGGAATTGTCACAGCAAACCTCAAACTGCTGAAGTCTGGCAGAAATCCAAGAATCATCCCAACTGAAATAAAATGCACCTTTCAATCTGTAAAGACATGTCACAGCACAGGAGTTGACATAGGTGCAGTTGGAATTTTGAGTTTTATCATTAAGAGAATAAAAATGTCTCATGATTTTAATTTGTCATACCAACTTGCAGAGAAATCACATACTACACATCTGGCATGATAGTAAAATAACAGTGGGGCACATAGATGCTCTACAATAGAGATAACAAGGTGTAGAGCTGGATGTAGCATTCCACCCACACCCATTCCACTATAACCCACCTAACCCACACATACCTGGACACTCTGGGCAACTTAGCATGGCCAAGCCATCTAACCTGCACATCTTTGGACTGTGGGAGGAAACTGGAGCACCCAGAGGAAACCCATGCAGACATATACAGAATGTGCAAACTCCACACAGAGAGTCACCTGACGTTGGAATTGAACCTGGGTCCCTGGAGCTGTGAGGCAGCAGTGCTAACCATTGATCCGCCATGCCATATTAGTAGCGATGGCAAACAGATAGCACCTGACTACCTTTTCTTACAACCTCCTGATTCCCTGGCCAGAAAACCTCTCCCACGACTCCAATTTGTTCATGACTCACTAATAGCATTGGATTATTTGCAGTACCAGCATCAGCCACCCTTCCTTGTGGCACCACCTGCAATGGCGAGACACTAGTCTCTGTTTGGCCAGCATCTCTCAGTGAGTGGGGTTTTCGCCACAGACTGCCCCCGATGGTAAGTGCTCGGTTGGCACTTCATTCACTGGAACTTTCCTGACAAGGTAACCTGGGGTTTCTGTCAGTTCTCCAAGTGCTAGGTATAATCCCTGTCATCTGATTCACATTCTGATGGAAGTATGCGTAATGCTGCGTGGATGCTAATGGTATATGTTTTGACCTCAGTATTCCAGTTACAATCCTCTCTTAATCCAGTGCAGTGAGGAGAGAGATATCACCAACCACTTACAGGTTAGATGCAAGTGGATTTCCGCTGACTCTTGTAAAAGCGTTCAGTGGTTTTCAGAGCTGTTTAAGCCAGCTGAAATCTCTCAGGAATGGGGAAGCATTCCCTGACTGTGAGGATACTGCACAAGTCAACAACAGGGCTACAGTAGTGGCGATCCCCTCAGACAAGCATGACTGAGAGAATGGACAGAAATCACACAGAGCAGGACAGGTGACTGGAATAAGGTGAATGATGAAGGAGACAACGATTCTCAGTGGGATACCTGAATCTCCAGAGTCTGAATGGAGCCATTTTTCCCGTCGTGAAGAACTGTGCGTGAGCTTTCACCTTAGTACAGACATCCTCACTGGAATTGATCACTTCTGAAACTGTAACTACAACCTCCAAGCAGGGTCACAAGGTCATGGCCAGAGGATGGGAAGATTCCAGGCTGGCCCAAAGATTACTTGCAAAATTTTCCAGCTTGTCATTTTTCCTGTTCCCATAAGGACCTGTAATGGGAATCAAAATTACATGAAAATCAAGTACATTTCAGTTTTCCTTGTCAGAGAGCAGCAGGATACTGAACAGAAGACTTTGTAATAATTCTTCAATATTCTGCCCTGCCATCCTCATTTGAACAACTTGAAGTAATGAGGAGGTGACAAGAGCCTTTGTTTGATGACGTGGTCCATATGGGAGTGTGTATTACACACTCAGAGGGGCTGCATAAAGTACCACAGGAAATGTAATGGTGCAGACCACTGGAGTAGTTCAATGTTGTTTCTGCTGCCTGGAGCACTCTGGGGCAGTCCTGCAGTACAGAGAAGGGCCGGTGTCGTCATGATTCTTGATAGTCTCCAACCTTGGCATCATGAGGGTACGCTGTCGCTGCCAGTGATAGGGCACCAGCTGAGAAAGAGGAGGAGTTGGAAGCAGTGAGGAGGTAACCATTGCAGCTTTTTTGTTGCCAGACTTTCTGTGATCCACTCGACCAACTGTAATACAGGTAAATGTCAGCTCAAATTCCACTAACAAGGCTGAACCTTCCCTCTCCTTGGCTGTTGACTACCACTGCACCACTTGTCTACAAACAACAGTAAATGCCATCACAATATCGATATTTCAAAACAATAATGTTGAACAATCTATGCCATAATGCATGCAAATATCAACTGCCCTCATTTATTTCCTTCATACCAGTATTATAGGTGCCTTTTTCTTGCTTAATGCTCCCACAGAGTGCGATCCCTGTGACTGTGGCACTGCAGGTGAAAGCTGATGATTTTTATTGTGTTTATCCTGAGTAACTCTAGCTCCAGAAGGGCCCACCCACGACTGTACCACAACAGCTTCTGCTTTTTCTGGAGCAGAGATACCAATCATGACTCAATCTGTAACTGTTCCCATCAGGTTGGCCACAACTCAGTGCTGGAGTGGATGGGTTCCAAACACTGCGCCAGATTGAAGCCAGAGTCTTTCATGCTCCGTGACATTAATGGCAGGCTTTCTCACCTGCCAATGCACCAATCCTTCTTCTGTCGGCCACCCCATCCCCATTGCAGTTCTCATCTGAATCCCCTGTAGCTGAAATGGAGTGTGACTTCATCCTCTGGTGAACTGGCACCAATTCCTTGAGACCTCACTGCAGGTCACTCATGCTCAGTGTACGAAATGAGGAATAACTGGTTGAGGGACAGAGTGGTTGAGGAAAGAAATTCCAGTGTTAGTACCTTGGCAGTTCACAGCAATGCCACCTGTGAGCTAACTACAACTGGAAATGTTCAGGAATGAGTTAGTGTAAGACTGTAGATAGCTCTGAAAACTAGGAGACTGGAGGGGATTACAGAGATTAGGGGAGGGATTCAAGACCGTGGAGGGATTTGAAACCGAAACTAGAGTTTATTAATTAATATTAAAATTGAGGATTTGCTGAACTTGGAATTGATGCAGGTCAAGGGGCACAGGATGTGCTATGAACGGTTAACATAAACAGCAGAAGACCCTGACTTTATTGAGAATAGAAAGCGGGAGGTGCGCAGGGTGCATTGGAATAATTAAGTGCAAAGGGACCAATAGCAAGAAAGTCTGTTTCAGCAACAAATAAACTGGGATTGGAACAAAGTAAGATGTTACAACAGCATTCGTTTGATCGTTCTTTGTGAAAGGGGTGGGGAGCGGTTGTGAGGAAAGAAGGGGTGAGGGCAGGACATTTCCATAATTCTTCTTTCTTTGAATTAGAGTTTCTTTATTTAGTTTTACTGTCTTCTGTCCCTGTAGAGTGCACTGGGTTAATGGCAGGAAATATACAAGGAGAAGTCCCCTCAGTGACAGCCAACCATGTGAGAGCTATTAAAAGAGGAATTACTAAATAATGTTTGCTAAATCTGGAGAACTATGATTTTGTTTACTAATGAGATTTATCAGCTCTGGTTTCTTTCAGTTGACAGCAAGAGGTTTGTTGATGAATCTCTAACATTCACAGCTTTGACTTTCAACCAACTTTCCACAAGGGGTTGGGGGGGGGGTGGGGTTCGTGAATGGAAGGAGCTGCCAACAGATGTGGTCAAGGCAGATAAAATTGCTGTATTTAAAAGACATTTGGACAGGTACACAATTAGGAAAGGTTTAGACGGATACCAAACACAGGCAAATGGGACCGGTTAAGTTTGGGACACCTGATCAGTACAGATGATTGGGACTGAAGGTCCTGATTCTGTGCTGTATGACTCTATGAATCTATGACTGAAGAGCTAACGAGGTGTGTGCATGAGGGCAATGCATTTGATACAGTCTACTTGGGCATCAGCAAAGCTTTTGACAAGATCCCCCATTTGAAGACTGTTAGAACAGGAAACAGTCCATGGGATCCAAGGACACATGTGCACAGGAAATCATAACTCATGTAATTTGATTGAGTTTTTTAAAGTAGTAATCAAGAGCATTGACTAAGGCAGAAAGATGGACGCATATGGGCTTCAGTAAGGTGTTCAAGAAGGTTCCTCACGGTAGTCCAAGAGGGAAGTTAAATCACACGGAGCACAGGGAGAGCGAGCCATAGAACATAGAACATTACAGCACAGTACAGGCCCTTCGGCCCTCGATCTTGTGCCGACCTGTCATGCCGATCTCAAGCCCATCTAACCTGCACTATTCCATGTACGCCCATATGCTTATCCAATGGCGACTTAAATATACCTTATGTTGGCAAATCTACGACCGTTGCAGGCAAAGCGTTCCATTCCCTTACTACTCTCTGAGTAAACAAACTACCTCTGACATCTGTCCTATATCTTTCACCCCTCAATATAAAGCTATGCCCCCTCGTGTTCGCCGTCACCATCCGAGGAAAAAGGATCTCCCTATCCACCCTATCTAAACCTCTGATTATTTTATATGTCTCAATTAAGTCACCTCTCAACCTTCTTCTCTCGAATGAAAACAGCCTCAAGTCCCTCAGCCATTCATTCTAAGACCTTCCCTCTATACCAGGCAACATCCTAGTAAATCTCCCCTGCACCCTTTTCAAAGCTTCCACATCCTTCTTATAATGCGGTGACCAGAACTGTACACAATACTCCAAGTGCGGCCGCACCAGAGTTTTGTACAGCTTCACCATAACCTCTTGGTTCCGGAACTCGATCCCTCTATTAATCAAAGCTAAAACACTGTATGCCTTCTTAACAGCCCTGTCACCCTGGGTGGCAACTTTCAAGGATCTGTGTTCATGGACACCAAGATCTCTCTGCTCATCTATACTACTAAGCATCTTACCATTAGCCCTGTACTTTGCCTTCTGGTTACTCCTACCAAAGTGCATCACCTCACACTTGTCTGCATTAAACTCCACTTGTCACCTCTCAGACCAGCTCTGCAGCTTATCTATGTCCCTCTGCAACCAATCCTTTGTCACTATCCACAAGTCCACCGATCTTAGTGTCGTCTGCAAATTTACTAACCCATCCTTCTACGCCCTCATCCAGGTCATTTATAAAAATGACAAACAGCAGTGGACCCAACACCGACCCTTGCGGGACACCACCAGTAACTGGTCTCCAGGATGAACGTTTCCCATCAACTACCACCCTCTGTCTTCTTTCAGCAAGCTAATTTCCGATCCAAACTGCTATATCTCCCACAATTCCATTCCTCTGCATTTTGTACAATAGTCTGTTATGGGGAACCTTATCGAACGCCTTGCTGAAATCCATATACACCACATCAACCGGTTTACTCTCATCCACCTGTTTGGTCACCTTCTCAAAGAACTCAATAAGGTTTGTGAAGCACGACCTTCCCTTCACAAAACCGTGCTGACTATCCCGAATCAATTTATTCTTTTCTAGATGATTGTAAATCCTATCCCATATAACCTTTTTCAACACTTTCCCGACAAGTGAGGTCAGGCTCACTGGCCGATAATTACCAGGGTTGTCTCTACTCCCCTTCTTGAACAGGGGAACCACAATTGCTATCCTCCAGTCATCTGGCACTCTTCCTGTAGACAATGATGAGTTAAAGATCAATGCCAAAGGCTCGGCAATCTCCTCCCTGGATTCTCAGAGGATCCGAGGATAAATCCCATCCGGCCCAGGGGACATAGCTATCTTCACCCTCTGTAGGATTTCAAAAACCTCTTCCTTGTGAACCTCAATCCCACTTAGTCCAGTAGCCTGTATCTCTGTATTCTCCTCGACAACATTGTGGTTTTCTAGAGTGAATACTGTTGAAAAATATTCATTTAGCGCTTCCCCTATCTCATCTGACTCCACACACAACTTACCACTACTATCCTTGATTGGGTCTCATCTTACTTTTGTCATTCTTTTATTCCTTAAATACCGAGAGAAAGCCTGAGGGTTTACCCTGATCCTATCCGCCAACAACTTCTCATGTCTCCTCCTGGATCTTCTGAGCTCTCTCTTTCGGTCTTTCCTGGCTACCTTGTAACCCTCAATCACCCTAACTGAGCCTTCACATCTGAAAGTAACAGAAGCATTCTTCTTCCTCTTGACCAGAGATTCCACTTCCTTCGTAAAACACGGCTCCCGCACCCTGCAGCTTACTCCCTGCCTGACAGGTACATACTTACCTAGGACACACAGGAGCTTTTCCTTGAATAAGCTCCACATTTCTATTGTGCCCATCCACTGCAGTTTCCTTCCCCATCCTATGCTTCCTAAATCTTGCATAATCTCTTCGTAATTGCCTTTCCGCCAGCTATAACTCTTGCCCAGTGGTGTACACCTATCCCTTTCCATCACTGAAGTAAACATAACAGAATTGTGATCGCTATCACCAAGGTGATCAATGACTTTGAAATCTAACACCTGGCCAGGATCATCACCCAGTACTGATGTGGTCACTGCACCCCAATTCCATCAGTCACTGCATCCCATTTCACTCAGTCACTGTATCCCGTTTCTCACTGAGGCTGCATTCAATTTCCGTCAATCACTGCATCCCATTTCCGTCAGTCAAGGCATCCCATTTCCCATAGTCACTGCATCCCATTTCACTCAGTCACTGCATCTCCTTCACCATAGTCACTGCATTCCATTTCCATCAGTCACTGTTTCCCGTATCTCACAGGCGCTGCATTCAATTTCCCACACTCACTGCATCCCATTTCCCATAGTCACAGCATCTCCTTTCCCTCAGTCTCTGCATCGCATTTCACTCAGTCAATGCTTCCCATGTCCCACAGTCACTGCATCCCATTTCTCTCAGTCACTGCATCTCATTTCACTCAGTCACTGCATCCCATTTCCCTCAGTCATTGCATCTCATTTCACTCAGGCACTGTATCCCATTTCCCTCGCTCACTGGACCCCAAGTCCGCTTGGGCACTGCATCCCCATGAATTCAGTTACTCCTTCCCAGTACCTCAGTCACTGCATCCCATTTCCATCAGGTACTGCATCACATTTCCATCAGACACTACAGCTCATGTCACTCTGTCACTGCATCCCATTTCCCTCAGTCACTGCATCCCATTTCACTCAGTCACTGCATCCCATTTCACTCAGTCACTGCATCTCCTTCACCACAGTCACTGCATCCCATTTCACGCAGTCACTGCATCACATTTCACTCAGTCACTGCATCGTATTTTACTGAGTCACTGCATCCCATTTCACTCAATCACTGCATCTCCTTCACCACAGTCACTGCGTCCAATTTCCATCAGTCACTGTTTCCCGTATCTCACAGATGCTGCATTCAATTTCACACCCTCACTGCATTTCACTCAGGCACTGTATCCCATTTCCCTCACTCACTGCACCCCAAGTCCGCTCGGGCACTGCATCCCCATGAACTCAGTCACTCCTTCCCTGTACCTCAGTCACTGCATCCCATTTCCCTCTGGTACTGCATCACATTTCCATCAGACACTGCAGCTCATGTCACTCTGGCACTGCATCAAATTTCCCTAAGTCACTGCATCTCATTTAACTCATTCATTGCATCAAATTTCCCTCAAGCACTGCATCCCATTTCACTCAGTCACTGCATCCCATTTACCTTAGTCACTGCATCCCATTTCCCTTAGTCACTTCATCCCATGTCCCTCAGTCACTGCATCCCATGTCCCTCAGTCACTGCATCCCATTTCACTCAGTCACTGCATCCCATTTCACTCAGTCACTGCATCCCATTTGAAGCAGTCACTGCATCCCATTTCACTCAATCACTGCATCTCCTTCACCACAGTCACTGCATCCCATTCCCCACAGACACGGCATCCCATTCACTTGAGTCTCAGAATCCCAGTTCACACAGCCACTGCATCCCATTTCACACAGCGACTGCATCCCATTTCACACAGCCAGTGCATCCCATTTCACACAGCCACTGCATCCCATTTCACACAGCCACTGCATCCCATTTCACTCAATGCTTCACTTTACACACAGTCAAGGCATCCCATTCCTTCAGTCACTGCGTCCCATTTCCTCAGTCACTGCATCTCCTTTCCACAGTCACGGCAATCCCATTTCACTCAGTCACTGCATCCCATTTCACAGAGTCACTGCATCTCCTTTCCATCAGTCACTGCGTCCCATTTCACTCAGTCACTGTGTCCCATTTCCATCAGTCACTGCATCCCATTGCCCTCAGTCACTGCATCCCATTTCACTCAGTCACTGCATCCCATTTCACTCAGTCACTGCATCCCATTGTCCTCAGTCACTGCATCCCATTGTGCTCATTCACTGCATCCGATTCCCCTCAGTCACTGCATCCTATTTCACTCAGTAACTGCATCCCATTACCCTCAGTCACTGCATCCCATTTCACTCAGTCACTGCATTCCATTTCACTCAGTCACTGCATCCCATTACCCTCAGTCACTGCATCCCATTAACTTCAGTCGCAGGATCCCATTTCAAACAGACACTGCATCCCATTTCCGTCAGTCACTGCATACCATTTCACTCAGTCACTGCATCCCATTTCACAGAGTCACTGCATCTCCTTTCCATCAGTCACTGCGTCCCATTTCACTCAGTCACTGCGTCCCATTTCCTCAGTCACTGCAACTCCTTTCCACAGTCACGGCAATCCCATTTCACTCAGTCACTGCATCCCGTTTCACTCAATCACTGCATCCCATTTCACAGAGTCACTGCATCTCCTTTCCATCAGTCACTGCGTCCCATTTCACTCAGTCACTGCATCCCATTTCCATCAGTCACTGCATCCCATTTCCATCAGTCACTGCATCCAATTTCCCTCAGTCACTGCATACCATTGCCCTCAGTCACTGCATCCCATTTCCCTCAGTCACTGCATCCCATTTCACTCAGTCACTGCATCCCATTACCCTCAGTCACTGCATCCCATTAACTTCAGTCGCAGGATCCCATTTCAAACAGACACTGCATCACATTTCCGTCAGTCACTGCATCCCATTTCCCTCAGTCACTGCATGCCATTTACATCAGTCACTGCATCTCATTTCACTCAGTCACTGCATCCCATTTCCCTCAGTCACTGCATCCCATTTCACTCAGTCACTGCATCCCATTACCCTCAGTCACTGCATCCCATTAACTTCAGTCGCAGGATCCAATTTCAAACAGACACTGCATCCCATTTCCGTCAGTCACTGCATCCCATTTCCCTCAGTCACTGCATGCCATTTCCATCATTCACTGCATCCCATTTCCCTCAGTCGCAGCATCCCATTTCCCACAGACACTGCATTTCCTTTCCTTAAGTCACTGCATCCCATTTCACTCAGTCACTGCTCCCCAAGCCCGCTCGGGCACTGCATCCCTATTAACTCAGTCACTCCTTCCCACTACCTCAGTCACTGCATCGCATTTCACTCAGTCACTGCATCCATTTCCAGCAGTCAGTGCATCCCATTACCCTCAGGCACTGTATCCCATTACCCTCAGTCGCAGCATCCCATTTCCCACAGACACTGCGTTTCCTTTCCCGAAGTCACTGCATCTCATTTCCACCAGTCACTGCATCCCATTTCACTCCCCACTGCATCTCATTTCACTCATTCACTGCATCCCATTTCACGCAGTCACTGCATTGCATTTCACTCAGTCACTGCATCCCATTTCACTCAGTCACTGCATCCCATTCCACTCAGTCACTGCATCCCATTTCAATCAGTCACTGCATCCCATTTCACTCAGCCACTGCATTCCATTCCCCATAGTAACTTCATCTCCTTTCCTCAGTCACAGTATCCCATTTCACTCAGTCACTGCATCCCATTCTCCTCAGTCGCAGCATCCCATTTCCCACAGACACTGCATTTCCTTTCCTTAAGTCACTGCATCCCATTTCACTCAGTCACTGCTCCCCAAGCCCGCTCGGGCACTGCATCCCTATTAACTCAGTCACTCCTTCCCACTACCTCAGTCACTGCATCGCATTTCACTCAGTCACTGCATCCATTTCCAGCAGTCAGTGCATCCCATTACCCTCAGGCACTGTATCCCATTACCCTCAGTCGCAGCATCCCATTTCCCACAGACACTGCGTTTCCTTTCCCGAAGTCACTGCATCTCATTTCCACCAGTCACTGCATCCCATTTCACTCCCCACTGCATCTCATTTCACTCATTCACTGCATCCCATTTCACGCAGTCACTGCATTGCATTTCACTCAGTCACTGCATCCCATTTCACTCAGTCACTGCATCCCATTCCACTCAGTCACTGCATCCCATTTCAATCAGTCACTGCATCCCATTTCACTCAGCCACTGCATTCCATTCCCCATAGTAACTTCATCTCCTTTCCTCAGTCACAGTATCCCATTTCACTCAGTCACTGCATCCCATTCTCCTCAGTCACTGCATCCCATTACCCTGAGTCACAGTATGCCATTACCCACAGTCACTGCATCTCCTTTCCCTCAGTCACTGCATCCCTTTGCCAACAGTCACTGCATCCCATTTCAAAGAGTCAGTGCATCCCATTTAACTCAGCCACTGAATCCCATTTCCCTCAGTCACTGCATCCCATTTCACTCATTGACTGCATCCCATTTCACTCTGACACTGCGTCCCATTTCTCTCAGTCACTGCATCGCATTTCATTCAGGCACTGTATCCCATTTCCCTCAGTCACTGTGCCCAAGCCCGCTCGGGCACTGATTCCCTATTAACTCAGTCACTCCTTCCCAGTACCTCTGTCACTGCAGCTCATGTCACTCTATCACTGCATCACATTTCCATCATACAGTGCATCTCATTTCACTCAGTCACTGCATTCCATTTCACGCAGTCACTGCCTCCCATTTCACTCAGTCACTGCATCCCATTTCACTCAGGCACTGCATCCCATTTCCCTCAGTCACTGCATCTCCTTCACCACAGTCCCTGCATCCCATTTCACGCAGTCACTGCATCACATTTCACTCAGTCACTGCATCGTATTTTACTCAGTTACTGCATCCCATTTCACTCAATCACTGCATCTCCTTCACCATAGTCACTGCATCCCATTTCCATCAGTCACTGTTTCCCTTATCTCACAGACGCTGCATTCAATTTCCCACACTCACTGCATCCCATTTCCCATCGTCACAGAATCTCCTTTCCCTCAGTCTCTGCGTCGCAATTCACTCAGTGATTGCATCCCATTTCCCTCAGTCACTGCATCTCATTTCACTCGGTCAGTGCATCCAATTTCACTCAGTCACTGCATCACATTTCACTCAGTCACTGCATCCCAATTCACTCCATCACTGCATCTCCTTCACCACAGTCACAGTATCCCATTTCCATCAGTCACTGGTTCCCGTGTCTCACAAACGCTGCATTCAATTTCCGACACTCAATATATCCCATTTCCCAGAGACACAGCATCTCCTTTCCCACAGTCTCTGCATCTCATTTCAATCAGTGATTGCATCCTACTTCCCAAAAATAGTGCATCCCATTTCGCTCAGTCACTGCATCTCATTTGACTCGGTCACTGCATCCCATTTCCTTCAGTCACTGCATCTCATTTCCGTCAGTTACTGCATCATATTTCCATCAAACAATGCATCTCATTTCACTCAGTGACGGTTGCTCATGTCACTCTGTCACTGCATCCAATTTCCATCAGTCAGTGCATCCCATTTCAAAGAGTCACCGAATCCCATTTCCAACAGTGACTGCATCCCATTTCCCACAGTCACTGAATCCCATTTCACTCAGTCACTGCATCCCATTTCACTCAATCACTGCATCTCCTTCACCACAGTCACTGCATCCCATTCCCCACAGACACGGCATCCCATTCACTTGAGTCGCAGCATCCCATTTCAAACATACACTGCATCTCCTTTCCCTCAGTCACTGCATCACTATTCACACAGCCACTGCATCCCATTTCACACAGCCAGTGCATCCCATTTCCAACAGCCACTGCAACCCATTTCACGCAGCCACTGCATCCCATTTCACACAGCCACTGCATCTCATTTCACTCAATGCTTCACTTTACACTCAGTCAGGGCATCACATTTCCATCAGTCACTGCGTCCCATTTCCTCAGTCACTGAATGTCCTTTCCACAGTCACGGCAATCCCATTTCACTCAGTCACTGCATCCCATTTCCATCAGTCACTGCATCCCATTTCCCACAGTCACTGCATCCCATTGCCCTCAGTCACTGCATTCCATTGCCCTCAGTCACTGCATCCCATTTCCCACAGTGACTGCATCCCATTTCCCACAGTCACTGCATCCCATTTCCCACAGTCACTGCATCCCATTGCCCTCAGTCACTGCATCGCATTGCCCTCAGCCACTGCATCCCACTTCACTCAGTCACTGCATCTCCTTTCCACAGCCACAGCAATCCCATTTCCCTCAGTCACTGCATCCTATTTCCTCAGTCGCTGCATCTCCTTTCCACAGTCACGGCAATCCCATTTCACTCAGTCACTGCATCCCATTTCACTCAGTCACTGCATCTCCTTTCCATCAATCACTGCGTCCCATTTCACTTCGTCACTGCGTCCCATTTCCATCAATCACTCCATCCCATTTCCCAGTCACTGCATCCCATTAACCTCAGTCACTGCATCCCATTCTCCTCAGTCACTGCATCCCATTACACTCAGACACTGCATCCTATTTCACTCAGTGACTGCATCACAGTTCACTCAGTGACTGAATCACAGTTCACTCAGTGACTGAATAACATTTCACTGAGTCACTGCGTCCCATTTCACGCAGTCACTCCATCCCATTTCACGCAGTCACTGCATCCCATTTCATGCAGTCACTGCATCGCATTTCAAGCAGTCACTGCATCCCATTTCAGTCAGTCACTGCATCCCAATTCCCTCAGTCACTGCATCCCACGTCCGTGTGTCACTGCATCCCATGTCCGTGTGTCACTGCATCCCATGTCTCTCAGTCAGTGCATCTCATGTCCCTCAGTCACTGCATCCCATGTCCCTCAGTCAGTGCATCCCATTTCATTCAGTCAGTGCGTCCCTTTTCGGTCAGGCACTGTATCCCATTTCCCTCAGTCACTGTGCCCCAAGCCCGCTCGGGCACTGATTCCCTATTAACTCAGTCACTCCTTCCCAGTACCTCTGTCACTGCAGCTCATGTCACTCTATCACTGCATCACATTTCCATCATACAGTGCATCTCATTTCACTCAGTCACTGCATTCCATTTCACGCAGTCACTGCCTCCCATTTCACTCAGTCACTGCATCCCATTTCACTCAGGCACTGCATCCCATTTCCCTCAGTCACTGCATCTCCTTCACCACAGTCCCTGCATCCCATTTCACGCAGTCACTGCATCACATTTCACTCAGTCACTGCATCGTATTTTACTCAGTTACTGCATCCCATTTCACTCAATCACTGCATCTCCTTCACCATAGTCACTGCATCCCATTTCCATCAGTCACTGTTTCCCTTATCTCACAGACGCTGCATTCAATTTCCCACACTCACTGCATCCCATTTCCCATCGTCACAGAATCTCCTTTCCCTCAGTCTCTGCGTCGCAATTCACTCAGTGATTGCATCCCATTTCCCTCAGTCACTGCATCTCATTTCACTCGGTCAGTGCATCCAATTTCACTCAGTCACTGCATCACATTTCACTCAGTCACTGCATCCCAATTCACTCCATCACTGCATCTCCTTCACCACAGTCACAGCATCCCATTTCCATCAGTCACTGGTTCCCGTGTCTCACAAACGCTGCATTCAATTTCCGACACTCAATATATCCCATTTCCCAGAGACACAGCATCTCCTTTCCCACAGTCTCTGCATCTCATTTCAATCAGTGATTGCATCCTACTTCCCAAAAATAGTGCATCCCATTTCGCTCAGTCACTGCATCTCATTTGACTCGGTCACTGCATCCCATTTCCTTCAGCCACTGCATCTCATTTCCGTCAGTTACTGCATCATATTTCCATCAAACAATGCATCTCATTTCACTCAGTGACGGTTGCTCATGTCACTCTGTCACTGCATCCAATTTCCATCAGTCAGTGCATCCCATTTCAAAGAGTCACCGAATCCCATTTCCAACAGTGACTGCATCCCATTTCCCACAGTCACTGAATCCCATTTCACTCAGTCACTGCATCCCATTTCACTCAATCACTGCATCTCCTTCACCACAGTCACTGCATCCCATTCCCCACAGACACGGCATCCCATTCACTTGAGTCGCAGCATCCCATTTCAAACATACACTGCATCTCCTTTCCCTCAGTCACTGCATCACTATTCACACAGCCACTGCATCCCATTTCACACAGCCAGTGCATCCCATTTCCAACAGCCACTGCAACCCATTTCACGCAGCCACTGCATCCCATTTCACACAGCCACTGCATCTCATTTCACTCAATGCTTCACTTTACACTCAGTCAGGGCATCACATTTCCATCAGTCACTGCGTCCCATTTCCTCAGTCACTGAATGTCCTTTCCACAGTCACGGCAATCCCATTTCACTCAGTCACTGCATCCCATTTCCATCAGTCACTGCATCCCATTTCCCACAGTCACTGCATCCCATTGCCCTCAGTCACTGCATTCCATTGCCCTCAGTCACTGCATCCCATTTCCCACAGTGACTGCATCCCATTTCCCACAGTCACTGCATCCCATTGCCCTCAGTCACTGCATCGCATTGCCCTCAGCCACTGCATCCCACTTCACTCAGTCACTGCATCTCCTTTCCACAGCCACAGCAATCCCATTTCCCTCAGTCACTGCATCCTATTTCCTCAGTCGCTGCATCTCCTTTCCACAGTCACGGCAATCCCATTTCACTCAGTCACTGCATCCCATTTCACTCAGTCACTGCATCTCCTTTCCATCAATCACTGCGTCCCATTTCACTTAGTCACTGCGTCCCATTTCCATCAATCACTCCATCCCATTTCCCAGTCACTGCATCCCATTAACCTCAGTCACTGCATCCCATTCTCCTCAGTCACTGCATCCCATTACACTCAGACACTGCATCCTATTTCACTCAGTGACTGCATCACAGTTCACTCAGTGACTGAATCACAGTTCACTCAGTGACTGAATAACATTTCACTGAGTCACTGTGTCCCATTTCACGCAGTCACTCCATCCCATTTCACGCAGTCACTGCATCCCATTTCACGCAGTCACTGCATCGCATTTCAAGCAGTCACTGCATCCCATTTCAGTCAGTCAGTGCATCACATTTCACTCAGTCACTGCATCACATTTCACTCAGTCACTGCATCCCAATTCACTCCATCACTGCATCTCCTTCACCACAGTCACAGCATCCCACTTCCATCAGTCACTGGTTCCCGTGTCTCACAAACGCTGCATTCAATTTCCGACACTCAATATATCCCATTTCCCAGAGACACAGCATCTCCTTTCCCACAGTCTCTGCATCTCATTTCAATCAGTGATTGCATCCTACTTCCCAAAAATAGTGCATCCCATTTCGCTCAGTCACTGCATCTCATTTGACTCGGTCACTGCATCCCATTTCCTTCAGTCACTGCATCTCATTTCCGTCAGTTACTGCATCATATTTCCATCAAACAATGCATCTCATTTCACTCAGTGACGGTTGCTCATGTCACTCTGTCACTGCATCCAATTTCCATCAGTCAGTGCATCCCATTTCAAAGAGTCACCGAATCCCATTTCCAACAGTGACTGCATCCCATTTCCCACAGTCACTGAATCCCATTTCACTCAGTCACTGCATCCCATTTCACTCAATCACTGCATCTCCTTCACCACAGTCACTGCATCCCATTCCCCACAGACACGGCATCCCATTCACTTGAGTCGCAGCATCCCATTTCAAACATACACTGCATCTCCTTTCCCTCAGTCACTGCATCACTATTCACACAGCCACTGCATCCCATTTCACACAGCCAGTGCATCCCATTTCCAACAGCCACTGCAACCCATTTCACGCAGCCACTGCATCCCATTTCACACAGCCACTGCATCTCATTTCACTCAATGCTTCACTTTACACTCAGTCAGGGCATCACATTTCCATCAGTCACTGCGTCCCATTTCCTCAGTCACTGAATGTCCTTTCCACAGTCACGGCAATCCCATTTCACTCAGTCACTGCATCCCATTTCCATCAGTCACTGCATCCCATTTCCCACAGTCACTGCATCCCATTGCCCTCAGTCACTGCATTCCATTGCCCTCAGTCACTGCATCCCATTTCCCACAGTGACTGCATCCCATTTCCCACAGTCACTGCATCCCATTTCCCACAGTCACTGCATCCCATTGCCCTCAGTCACTGCATCGCATTGCCCTCAGCCACTGCATCCCACTTCACTCAGTCACTGCATCTCCTTTCCACAGCCACAGCAATCCCATTTCCCTCAGTCACTGCATCCTATTTCCTCAGTCGCTGCATCTCCTTTCCACAGTCACGGCAATCCCATTTCACTCAGTCACTGCATCCCATTTCACTCAGTCACTGCATCTCCTTTCCATCAATCACTGCGTCCCATTTCACTTCGTCACTGCGTCCCATTTCCATCAATCACTCCATCCCATTTCCCAGTCACTGCATCCCATTAACCTCAGTCACTGCATCCCATTCTCCTCAGTCACTGCATCCCATTACACTCAGACACTGCATCCTATTTCACTCAGTGACTGCATCACAGTTCACTCAGTGACTGAATCACAGTTCACTCAGTGACTGAATAACATTTCACTGAGTCACTGCGTCCCATTTCACGCAGTCACTCCATCCCATTTCACGCAGTCACTGCATCCCATTTCATGCAGTCACTGCATCGCATTTCAAGCAGTCACTGCATCCCATTTCAGTCAGTCACTGCATCCCAATTCCCTCAGTCACTGCATCCCACGTCCGTGTGTCACTGCATCCCATGTCCGTGTGTCACTGCATCCCATGTCTCTCAGTCAGTGCATCTCATGTCCCTCAGTCACTGCATCCCATGTCCCTCAGTCAGTGCATCCCATTTCATTCAGTCAGTGCGTCCCTTTTCGGTCAGGCACTGTATCCCATTTCCCTCAGTCACTGTGCCCCAAGCCCGCTCGGGCACTGATTCCCTATTAACTCAGTCACTCCTTCCCAGTACCTCTGTCACTGCAGCTCATGTCACTCTATCACTGCATCACATTTCCATCATACAGTGCATCTCATTTCACTCAGTCACTGCATTCCATTTCACGCAGTCACTGCCTCCCATTTCACTCAGTCACTGCATCCCATTTCACTCAGGCACTGCATCCCATTTCCCTCAGTCACTGCATCTCCTTCACCACAGTCCCTGCATCCCATTTCACGCAGTCACTGCATCACATTTCACTCAGTCACTGCATCGTATTTTACTCAGTTACTGCATCCCATTTCACTCAATCACTGCATCTCCTTCACCATAGTCACTGCATCCCATTTCCATCAGTCACTGTTTCCCTTATCTCACAGACGCTGCATTCAATTTCCCACACTCACTGCATCCCATTTCCCATCGTCACAGAATCTCCTTTCCCTCAGTCTCTGCGTCGCAATTCACTCAGTGATTGCATCCCATTTCCCTCAGTCACTGCATCTCATTTCACTCGGTCAGTGCATCCAATTTCACTCAGTCACTGCATCACATTTCACTCAGTCACTGCATCCCAATTCACTCCATCACTGCATCTCCTTCACCACAGTCACAGCATCCCATTTCCATCAGTCACTGGTTCCCGTGTCTCACAAACGCTGCATTCAATTTCCGACACTCAATATATCCCATTTCCCAGAGACACAGCATCTCCTTTCCCACAGTCTCTGCATCTCATTTCAATCAGTGATTGCATCCTACTTCCCAAAAATAGTGCATCCCATTTCGCTCAGTCACTGCATCTCATTTGACTCGGTCACTGCATCCCATTTCCTTCAGCCACTGCATCTCATTTCCGTCAGTTACTGCATCATATTTCCATCAAACAATGCATCTCATTTCACTCAGTGACGGTTGCTCATGTCACTCTGTCACTGCATCCAATTTCCATCAGTCAGTGCATCCCATTTCAAAGAGTCACCGAATCCCATTTCCAACAGTGACTGCATCCCATTTCCCACAGTCACTGAATCCCATTTCACTCAGTCACTGCATCCCATTTCACTCAATCACTGCATCTCCTTCACCACAGTCACTGCATCCCATTCCCCACAGACACGGCATCCCATTCACTTGAGTCGCAGCATCCCATTTCAAACATACACTGCATCTCCTTTCCCTCAGTCACTGCATCACTATTCACACAGCCACTGCATCCCATTTCACACAGCCAGTGCATCCCATTTCCAACAGCCACTGCAACCCATTTCACGCAGCCACTGCATCCCATTTCACACAGCCACTGCATCTCATTTCACTCAATGCTTCACTTTACACTCAGTCAGGGCATCACATTTCCATCAGTCACTGCGTCCCATTTCCTCAGTCACTGAATGTCCTTTCCACAGTCACGGCAATCCCATTTCACTCAGTCACTGCATCCCATTTCCATCAGTCACTGCATCCCATTTCCCACAGTCACTGCATCCCATTGCCCTCAGTCACTGCATTCCATTGCCCTCAGTCACTGCATCCCATTTCCCACAGTGACTGCATCCCATTTCCCACAGTCACTGCATCCCATTGCCCTCAGTCACTGCATCGCATTGCCCTCAGCCACTGCATCCCACTTCACTCAGTCACTGCATCTCCTTTCCACAGCCACAGCAATCCCATTTCCCTCAGTCACTGCATCCTATTTCCTCAGTCGCTGCATCTCCTTTCCACAGTCACGGCAATCCCATTTCACTCAGTCACTGCATCCCATTTCACTCAGTCACTGCATCTCCTTTCCATCAATCACTGCGTCCCATTTCACTTAGTCACTGCGTCCCATTTCCATCAATCACTCCATCCCATTTCCCAGTCACTGCATCCCATTAACCTCAGTCACTGCATCCCATTCTCCTCAGTCACTGCATCCCATTACACTCAGACACTGCATCCTATTTCACTCAGTGACTGCATCACAGTTCACTCAGTGACTGAATCACAGTTCACTCAGTGACTGAATAACATTTCACTGAGTCACTGTGTCCCATTTCACGCAGTCACTCCATCCCATTTCACGCAGTCACTGCATCCCATTTCACGCAGTCACTGCATCGCATTTCAAGCAGTCACTGCATCCCATTTCAGTCAGTCAGTGCATCACATTTCACTCAGTCACTGCATCACATTTCACTCAGTCACTGCATCCCAATTCACTCCATCACTGCATCTCCTTCACCACAGTCACAGCATCCCACTTCCATCAGTCACTGGTTCCCGTGTCTCACAAACGCTGCATTCAATTTCCGACACTCAATATATCCCATTTCCCAGAGACACAGCATCTCCTTTCCCACAGTCTCTGCATCTCATTTCAATCAGTGATTGCATCCTACTTCCCAAAAATAGTGCATCCCATTTCGCTCAGTCACTGCATCTCATTTGACTCGGTCACTGCATCCCATTTCCTTCAGTCACTGCATCTCATTTCCGTCAGTTACTGCATCATATTTCCATCAAACAATGCATCTCATTTCACTCAGTGACGGTTGCTCATGTCACTCTGTCACTGCATCCAATTTCCATCAGTCAGTGCATCCCATTTCAAAGAGTCACCGAATCCCATTTCCAACAGTGACTGCATCCCATTTCCCACAGTCACTGAATCCCATTTCACTCAGTCACTGCATCCCATTTCACTCAATCACTGCATCTCCTTCACCACAGTCACTGCATCCCATTCCCCACAGACACGGCATCCCATTCACTTGAGTCGCAGCATCCCATTTCAAACATACACTGCATCTCCTTTCCCTCAGTCACTGCATCACTATTCACACAGCCACTGCATCCCATTTCACACAGCCAGTGCATCCCATTTCCAACAGCCACTGCAACCCATTTCACGCAGCCACTGCAACCCATTTCACACAGCCACTGCATCTCATTTCACTCAATGCTTCACTTTACACTCAGTCAGGGCATCACATTTCCATCAGTCACTGCGTCCCATTTCCTCAGTCACTGAATGTCCTTTCCACAGTCACGGCAATCCCATTTCACTCAGTCACTGCATCCCATTTCCATCAGTCACTGCATCCCATTTCCCACAGTCACTGCATCCCATTGCCCTCAGTCACTGCATTCCATTGCCCTCAGTCACTGCATCCCATTTCCCACAGTGACTGCATCCCATTTCCCACAGTCACTGCATCCCATTTCCCACAGTCACTGCATCCCATTGCCCTCAGTCACTGCATCGCATTGCCCTCAGCCACTGCATCCCACTTCACTCAGTCACTGCATCTCCTTTCCACAGCCACAGCAATCCCATTTCCCTCAGTCACTGCATCCTATTTCCTCAGTCGCTGCATCTCCTTTCCACAGTCACGGCAATCCCATTTCACTCAGTCACTGCATCCCATTTCACTCAGTCACTGCATCTCCTTTCCATCAATCACTGCGTCCCATTTCACTTAGTCACTGCGTCCCATTTCCATCAATCACTCCATCCCATTTCCCAGTCACTGCATCCCATTAACCTCAGTCACTGCATCCCATTCTCCTCAGTCACTGCATCCCATTACACTCAGACACTGCATCCCATTTCCGTCAGTCACTCCATCCCATTTCACTCAGTCGCAGCACCCTATATCCCACAGACACTGCATTTCCTTTCCATTAGACACTGCTTCGCATTTCACTCAGTCACTGCATCCCATTTCCATCAGTCACTGCATCCCATTACCCTCAGTCACTGCATCCCATTACCCTCAGTCACTGCATCCCATTACCCTCAGTCGCAGCATCCCATTTCCCACAGAAACTGCATTTCCTTTCCCTTAGTCACTGCATCTCATTTCCACCAGTCACTGCATCCCATTTCACTCCCCACTGCATCCCATTTCACTCAGCCACTGCATCCCATGTCACTCATTCACTGCATCCCATTTCACGCAGTCACTGCATCGCATTTCACTCAGTCACTGCATCCCATTTCACTCAGTCACTGCATCCCATTCCACTCAGTCACTGCATCCCATTTCACTCAGTCAGTGCGTCACATTTCACTCAGGCACTGCATCCCATTTCCCTAAGTCACTGCACACAAAGCCCGCTCGGGCACTGCATCCCTATTAACTCAGTCACTCCTTCCCAGTACCTCCGTCACTGCATCCCATTTCACTCACTCACTGCTTCCATTTCCATCAGTCACTGCATCCCATTACCCTCAGTCACTGCATCCCATTACCCTCAGTCCCAGCATCCCATTTCCCACAGACACTGCATTTCATTTCCCTCAGTCACTGCATCTCATTTCCACCAGTCACTGCATCCCATTTCATTCCCCACTGCATCTCATTTCACGCAGTCACTGCATCGCATTTCACTCAGTCACTGCATCCCATTACACTCAGTCACTGCATCCCATTCCACTCAGTCACTGCATCCCATTTCACTCAGTCAGTGCATCACATTTCCCTCAGTCACTGCATCCCATTTCCTCAGTCCATACATCTCCTTTCCACAGTCACGGCAATTCCATTTCACTCAGTCACTGCGTCCCATTTCACTCAGTCACTGCGTCCCATTTCCATCAGTCACTGCATCCCATTTCCAACTGTCACTGCATCCCATTTCACTCAATCACTGCATATCCTTCACCACAGTCACTGCTTCCCATTTCACACAGCCACTGCATCCCATTTCACTCAATGCTTCACTTTACACTCAGTCAGGGCATCCCATTTCCAAAAGTCACTGCGTCCCATTTCCTCAGTCACTGCATCTCCTTTCCACAGTCACGGCAATCCCATTTCACTCTGTCACTGCATCCCATTTCCCACAGTGACTGCATCCCATTTCCCACAGTCACTGCATCCCATTTTTCCTCAGTCACTGCATCCCATTGCCCTCAGTCACTGCATCCCATTGCCCTCAGTCACTGCATCCCATTTCCCACAGTGACTGCATCCCATTTCCCATAGTTACTACATCCCATTTTTCCTCAGTCAGTGCATCCCATTGCCCTCAGTCACTGCATCTCATTGCCTTCAGCCACTGCATCCCACTTCACTCAGTCACTGCATCTCCTTTCCACAGCCACGGAAATCCCATTTCACACTGTCACTGCATCCAATTTCCTCAGTCACTGCATCTCCATTCCACAGTCAGGGCATCCCATTTCCCAAAGTCACTGCATCCCATTTCCTACAGTGACTGCATCCCATTTCCCACAGTCACTGCATCCCATTTTTCCTCAGTCACTGCATCCCATTGCCCTCAGTCACTGCATCCCATTTCCCACAGTGACTGCATCCCATTTCCCATAGTTACTGCATCCCATTTTTCCTCAGTCAGTGCATCCCATTGCCCTCAGTCACTGCATCTCATTGCCCTCAGCCACTGCATCCCACTTCACTCAGTCACTGCATCTCCTTTCCACAGCCACGGCAATCCCATTTCACACTGTCACTGCATCCAATTTCCTCAGTCACTGCATCTCCATTCCACAGTCAGGGCATCCCATTTCCAAAAGTCACTGCGTCCCATTTCCTCAGTCACTGCATCTCCTTTCCACAGTCACGGCAATCCCATTTTTCCTCAGTCACTGCATCCCATTGCCTTCAGTCACTGCATCCCATTTTTCCACAGTCACTGCATCCCATTGCCCTCAGTCACTGCATCCCATTGCCCTCAGTCACTGCATCCCATTTTCCACAGTGACTGCATCCCATTTCCCATAGTTACTACATCCCATTTTTCCTCAGTCAGTGCATCCCATTGCCCTCAGTCACTGCATCTCATTGCCCTCAGCCACTGCATCCCACTTCACTCAGTCACTGCATCTCCTTTCCACAGCCACGGCAATCCCATTTCCCTCAGTCACTGCATCCCATTGCCCTCAGTCACTGCATCCCATTGCCCTCAGTCACTGCATCCCATTGCCCTCAGTCACTGCTTCCCACTTCACTCAGTCAGTGCATCTCCTTTCCACAGTCACGGCAATTCCATTTCACTCAGTCACTGAGTCCCATTTCACTCAGTCACTGCGGCCCATGTCCATCAGTCACTGCATCCCATTTCCAACTGTCACTGCATCCCATTTCCCATTCAATGCATCCCATTTCCATCAATCACTGAATCACATTTCCCTCAGTCACTGCATCCCATTGCCCTCAGTCACTGCATCCCATTGTCCTCAGTCACTGCATCCCATTTCACTCAGTCACTGCATCCCATTTCACTCAGTCACTGCAGCCCATTAACTTCAGTCGCAGGATACCATTTCAAACAGACACTGCAACCCATTTCCCTCAGTCACTGCATCCCATTTCACTCAGTCACTGCATCCCATTTCACTCAGTCACTGCATCGCATTATCCTCAGTCACTGCATCCCATTAACTTCAGTCGCAGGATACCATTTCAAACAGACACTGCATCCCATTTCCGTCAGTCACTGCATCCCATTTCCCTCAGTCACTGCATACCATTTCCATCAGTCACTGCATCCCATTTCACTCAGTTACGGCATCCCATTTCACTCAGTCACTTCATCCCATTTCACTCAGTCACTGCACCCCATTACCCTTAGTAACTGCATCCCATGAACTTCAGTCGCAGGATCCCATTTCAAACAGACACTGCATCCCATTTCCCTCAGTCACTGCATCTCATTTCAATCAGTCACTGCATCCCATTTCCCTCAGTCACTGCATCCCATTTCCGTCAGTCACTGCATCCCACTTCCCTCAGTCAGTGCATCCCATTTCGCTCAGTCTCTGCATCCCATTTCACTCAGTCACTGCATCCCATTTCACTAAGTCACTGCATCCAATTTCGCTCAGAAACTGCATCCCATTTCCGTCAGTCACTCCATCCCATTTCCCTCAGTCGCAGCATCCTATATCCCACAGACACTGCATTTCCTTTCCTTAAGACACTGCATCGCATTTCACTCAGTCACTGCATCCCATTTCACTCCCCACTGCATTCCATTTCACTCAGCCACTGCATCCAATTTCACTCAGCCACTGCATCCCAGTTCACATAGTCACCGCATCCCATTGCCCTCAGTCACTGCATCCCATTTCCCACAGTGACTGCATCCCATTTCCCATAGTTACTGCATCCCATTTTTCCTCAGTCAGTGCATCCCATTGCCCTCAGTCACTGCATCTCATTGCCCTCAGCCACTGCATCCCACTTCACTCAGTCACTGCATCTCCTTTCCACAGCCACGGCAATCCCATTTCACACTGTCACTGCATCCAATTTCCTCAGTCACTGCATCTCCATTCCACAGTCAGGGCATCCCATTTCCAAAAGTCACTGCGTCCCATTTCCTCAGTCACTGCATCTCCTTTCCACAGTCACGGCAATCCCATTTTTCCTCAGTCACTGCATCCCATTGCCTTCAGTCACTGCATCCCATTTTTCCACAGTCACTGCATCCCATTGCCCTCAGTCACTGCATCCCATTGCCCTCAGTCACTGCATCCCATTTTCCACAGTGACTGCATCCCATTTCCCATAGTTACTACATCCCATTTTTCCTCAGTCAGTGCATCCCATTGCCCTCAGTCACTGCATCTCATTGCCCTCAGCCACTGCATCCCACTTCACTCAGTCACTGCATCTCCTTTCCACAGCCACGGCAATCCCATTTCCCTCAGTCACTGCATCCCATTGCCCTCAGTCACTGCATCCCATTGCCCTCAGTCACTGCATCCCATTGCCCTCAGTCACTGCATCCCATTTCCCACAGTGACTGCTTCCCACTTCACTCAGTCAGTGCATCTCCTTTCCACAGTCACGGCAATTCCATTTCACTCAGTCACTGAGTCCCATTTCACTCAGTCACTGCGGCCCATGTCCATCAGTCACTGCATCCCATTTCCAACTGTCACTGCATCCCATTTCCCATTCAATGCATCCCATTTCCATCAATCACTGAATCACATTTCCCTCAGTCACTGCATCCCATTGCCCTCAGTCACTGCATCCCATTGTCCTCAGTCACTGCATCCCATTTCACTCAGTCACTGCATCCCATTTCACTCAGTCACTGCAGCCCATTAACTTCAGTCGCAGGATACCATTTCAAACAGACACTGCAACCCATTTCCCTCAGTCACTGCATCCCATTTCACTCAGTCACTGCATCCCATTTCACTCAGTCACTGCATCGCATTATCCTCAGTCACTGCATCCCATTAACTTCAGTCGCAGGATACCATTTCAAACAGACACTGCATCCCATTTCCGTCAGTCACTGCATCCCATTTCCCTCAGTCACTGCATACCATTTCCATCAGTCACTGCATCCCATTTCACTCAGTTACGGCATCCCATTTCACTCAGTCACTTCATCCCATTTCACTCAGTCACTGCACCCCATTACCCTTAGTAACTGCATCCCATGAACTTCAGTCGCAGGATCCCATTTCAAACAGACACTGCATCCCATTTCCCTCAGTCACTGCATCTCATTTCAATCAGTCACTGCATCCCATTTCCCTCAGTCACTGCATCCCATTTCCGTCAGTCACTGCATCCCACTTCCCTCAGTCAGTGCATCCCATTTCGCTCAGTCTCTGCATCCCATTTCACTCAGTCACTGCATCCCATTTCACTAAGTCACTGCATCCAATTTCGCTCAGAAACTGCATCCCATTTCCGTCAGTCACTCCATCCCATTTCCCTCAGTCGCAGCATCCTATATCCCACAGACACTGCATTTCCTTTCCTTAAGACACTGCATCGCATTTCACTCAGTCACTGCATCCCATTTCACTCCCCACTGCATTCCATTTCACTCAGCCACTGCATCCAATTTCACTCAGCCACTGCATCCCAGTTCACATAGTCACCGCATCCCAGTTCACACAGTCACTGCACCATTGTCCTCAGTCACTGCATCCCATTTCACTCAGTCACTGCATCCCATTACCCTCAGTCACTGCATCACATTAACTTCAGTCGCAGGATCCCATTTCAAACAGACACTGCATCCCATTTCCGTCAGTCACTGCATCACATTTCCCTCAGTCACTGCATACCATTTCCCTCAGTCACTGCATCCCATTTCCCTCAGTCACTGCATCCCATTGCCCTCAGTCACTGCATCCCATTGCCCTCAGTCACTGCATCCCATTGTCCTCAGTCACTGCATCCCATTTCACTCAGTTACTGCATCCCATTTCACTCAGTCAGTGCATCCCATTAACTTCAGTCGCAGGATCCCATTTCAAACAGACACTGCAACCCATTTCCCTCAGTCACTGCATCTCATTTCACTCAGTCACTGCATCCCATTTCACTCAGTCACTGCATCCCATTTCCCTCAGTCACTGCATCCCACTTCCCTCAGTCACTGCATCCCATTTCCCACAGTGACTGCATCCCATTTCCCACAGTCACAGCATCCCATTTCCCTCAGTCACTGCATCCCATTGCCCACAGTCACTGCATCCCCTTGGCCTCAGCCACTGCATCCCACTACACTCAGTCACTGCATCTCCTTTCCACAGTCACAGCAATCCCATTTCCCTCAGTCACTGCATCCCATTTCACTCAGTCACTGCATCTCCTTTCCACAGTCACGGCAATTCCATTTCACTCAGTCACTGCGTCCCATTTCACTCAGTCACTGTGTCCCATTTCCATCAGTCACTGCATCTCATTTCCCACTGTCACTGCATCCCATTTCCCAGTCACTGCATCCCATTACCCTCAGTCACTGCATCCCATTTCCCTCAGTCACTGCATCCCATTGCGCTGAGTCACTGCATCTCCTTTCCACAGTCACGGCAAATACATTTCACTCAGTCACTGCGTCCCATTTCACTCAGTCACTGCGTCCCATTTCCATCAGTCACTGCATCCCATTTCCCACTGTCACTGCATCCCATTTCCCACTGTCACTGCATCCCATTTCCCAGTCACTGCATCCCATTTCCCTCAGTCACTCCATCCCATTTCCCTCAGTCACTGCATCCCATTTCCTCAGTCACTGCATCTCCTTTCCACAGTCACGGCAAATACATTTCACTCAGTCACTGCGTCCCATTTCACTCAGTCACTGCGTCCCATTTCCATCAGTCACTGCATCCCATTTCCCAGTCACTGCATCCCATTTCCCTCAGTCACTCCATCCCATTTCCATCAGTCACTGCATCCCATTTCCCTCAGTCACTGCCTCCCATTTCCCGCAGTCACTGCATCCCATTGCCCTCAGTCACTGCATCCCATTGCCCTCAGTCACTGCATCCCATTGTCCACAGTCACTGCATCCCATTTCACTCAGTCACTGCATCCCATTTCCTCAGTCACTGCATCCCATTTCCTGCAGTCACTGCATCCCATTGCCCTCAGTCACTGCATCCCATTGCCCTCAGTCACTGCCTCCCATTGTCCACAGTCACTGCATCCCATTTCACTCAGTCACTGCATCCCATTACCCTCAGTCACTGCATCCCATTACACAGAGTCACTGCATCCCATTTCCCACAGTCACAGTATCCCATTTCCCAGTCACTGCATCCCATTACCATCAGTCACTGCATCCCATTTCCTCAGTCATTGCATCTCCTTTCCACAGTCACGGCAATTACATTTCACTCAGTCACTGCTTCCCATTTCACTCAGTCACTGCGGCCCATGTCCATCAGTCACTGCATCCCATTTCCAACTGTCACTGCATCCCATTTCCCATTCATTGCATCCCATTTCCCTCAGTCACTGCATCACATTTCCCTCAGTCACTGCATCCCATTGCCCTCTGTCACTGCATCCCATTGCCCTCAGTCACTGCATCCCATTGTCCTCAGTCACTGCATCCAATTTCACTCAGTCACTGCATCCCATTTCACTCAGTCACTGCATCCCATTAACTTCAGTCGCAGGATCCCATTTCAAACAGACACTGCAACCCATTTCCCTCAGTCACTGCATCCCATTTCACTCAGTCACTGCATCCCATTTCACTCAGTCACTGCATCGCATTATCCTCAGTCACTGCATCCCATTAACTTCAGTCGCAGGATCCCATTTCAAACAGACACTGCATCCCATTTCCGTCAGTCACTGCATCCCATTTCCCTCAGTCACTGCATCCCATTTCCCTCAGTCACTGCATACCATTTCCATCAGTCACTGCATCCCATTTCACTCAGTTACGGCATCCCATTTCACTCAGTCACTTCATCCCATTTCACTCAGTCACTGCACCCCATTACCCTTAGTAACTGCATCCCATGAACTTCAGTCGCAGGATCCCATTTCAAACAGACACTGCATCCCATTTCCCTCAGTCACTGCATCTCATTTCAATCAGTCACTGCATCCCATTTCTCTCAGTCACTGCATCCCATTTCCGTCAGTCACTGCATCCCACTTCCCTCAGTCAGTGCATCCCATTTCGCTCAGTCTCTGCATCCCATTTCACTCAGTCACTGCATCCCATTTCACTAAGTCACTACATCCAATTTCGCTCAGAAACTGCATCCCATTTCCGTCAGTCACTCCATCCCATTTCCCTCAGTCGCAGCATCCCATATCCCACAGACACTGCATTTCCTTTCCTTAAGACACTGCATCGCATTTCACTCAGTCACTGCATCCCATTTCACTCCCCACTGCATTCCATTTCACTCAGCCACTGCATCCAATTTCACTCAGCCACTGCATCCCAGTTCACATCGTCACCGCATCCCAGTTCACACAGTCACGGCACCCCATTGTCCTCAGTCACTGCATCCCATTTCACTCAGTCACTGCATCCCATTTCACTCAGTCACTGCATCCCATTTCACTCAGTCACTGCATCCCATTACCCTCAGTCACTGCATCCCATTAACTTCAGTCGCAGGATCCCATTTCAAACAGACACTGCATCCCATTTCCGTCAGTCACTGCATCACATTTCCCTCAGTCACTGCCTACCATTTCCCTCAGTCACTGCATCCCATTTCCCTCAGTCACTGCATCCCATTGCCCTCAGTCACTGCATCCCATTGCCCTCAGTCACTGCATCCCATTGTCCTCAGTCACTGCATCCCATTTCACTCAGTTGCTGCATCCCATTTCACTCAGTCACTGCATCCCATTAACTTCAGTCGCAGGATCCCATTTCAAACAGACACTGCAACCCATTTCCCTCAGTCACTGCATCTCATTTCACTCAGTCACTGCATCCCATTTCACTCAGTCACTGCATCCCATTTCCCTCAGTCACTGCATCCCACTTCCCTCAGTCACTGCATCCCATTTCCCACAGTGACTGCATCCCATTTCCCACAGTCACAGCATCCCATTTCCCTCAGTCACTGCATCCCATTGCCCTCAGTCACTGCATCCCCTTGGCCTCAGCCACTGCATCCCACTACACTCAGTCACTGCATCTCCTTTCCACAGTCACAGCAATCCCATTTCCCTCAGTCACTGCATCCCATTTCACTCAGTCACTGCATCTCCTTTCCACAGTCACGGCAATTCCGTTTCCATCAGTCACTGCATCCCATTTCCCACTGTCACTGCATCCCATTTCCCAGTCACTGCATCCCATTACCCTCAGTCACTGCATCCCATTTCCCTCATTCACTGCATCCCATTGCGCTCACTCTCTGCATCTCCTTTCCACAGTCACGGCAAATACATTTCACTCAGTCACTGCGTCCCATTTCACTCAGTCACTGCGTCCCATTTCCATCAGTCACTGCATCCCATTTCCCACTGTCACTGCATCCCATTTCCCACTGTCACTGCATCCCATTTCCCAGTCACTGCATCGCATTTCCCTCAGTCACTCCATCCCATTTCCCTCAGTCACTGCATCCCATTTCCTCAGTCACTGCATCTCCTTTCCACAGTCACGGCAATAACATTTCACTCAGTCACTGCGTCCCGTTTCACTCAGTCACTGCGTCCCATTTCCATCAGTCACTGCATCCCATTTCCAACTGTCACTGCATCCCATTTCCCAGTCACTGCATCCCATTTCGATCAGTCACTGCATCCCATTTCCCGCAGTCACTGCATCCCATTGCCCTCAGTCACTGCATCCCATTGCCCTCAGTCACTGCATCCCATTGTCCACAGTCACTGCATCCCATTTCACTCAGTCACTGCATCCCATTTCCTCAGTCACTGCATCCCATTTCCCGCAGTCACTGCATCCCATTGCCCTCAGTCACTGCATCCCATTGCCCTCAGTCACTGCATCCCATTGTCCACAGTCACTGCATCCCATTTCACTCAGTCACTGCATCCCATTTCACTCAGTCACTGCGTCCCATTTCCATCAGTCACTGCATCCCATTTCCCACAGTCACAGTATCCCATTTCCCAGTCACTGCATCCCATTACCATCAGTCACTGCATCCCATTTCACTCAGTCACTGCATCTCCTTTCCACAGTCACGGCAACTCCATTTCACTCAGTCACTGCTTCCCATTTCACTCAGTCACTGCGTCCCATTTCCATCAGTCACTGCATCCCTTTTCCAACTGTCACTGCATCCCATTTCCCAGTCACTGCAACCCATTTCCCTCAGTCACTGCATCCCATTGCCCTCAGTCACTACATCCCATTGTCCTCAGTCACTGCATCCCATTTCACTCCCCACTGCATCCCATTTCACTCAGCCACTGCATCCCATTTCACTCAGCCACTGCATCCCATTTCACACAGTCACCACATGCCAGTTCACAAAGTCACCGCATCCCAGTTCCGTCAGTTACTGCATTCCAGTTCCATCAGTCACTGTGTCCGATTTCTATCAGTCACTGCCCGCATTTCACTCAGTCACTGCATCTCATTTCACTCAGGCACTGTATCCCATTTCCCTAAGTCACTGCACCCAAAGCCCTCTCAGGCACTGCATCCCTATTCACTCAGTCACTCCTTCCCAGTACCTCCATCACTGCATCTCATTTCACTCAGTCACTGCTTCCATTTCCATCAGTCACTGCATCCCATTACCCTCAGTCACTGCATTCCATTACCCTCAGTCCCAGCATCCCATTTCCCACAGACACTGCATTTCATTTCCTTAAGTCACTGCATCTCATTTCCACCAGTCACTGCATCCCATTTCATTCCCCACTGCTTCTCATTTCACGCAGTCACTGCATCCCATTTCACTCAGTCACTGCATCCCATTTCACTCAGTCACTGCATCCCATTACCCTCAGTCACTGCATCCCATTAACTTCAGTCGCAGGATTCCATTTCAAACAGACACTGCATACCATTTCCGTCAGTCACTGCATCCCATTTCCCTCAGTCACTGCATCACATTAACTTCAGTCGCAGGATCCCATTTCAAACAGACACTGCATCCCATTTCCCTCAGTCATTGCATCTCATGTCAATCAGTCACTGCATCCCAATTCCCTCAGTCACCGCATCCCACTTCCCTCAGTCAGTGCATCCCATTTCGCTCAGTCACTGCATCCCATTTCACACAGTCACTGCATCCCATTTCACTCAGTCACTGCATCCCATTTCCAACTGTCACTGCATCCCATTTCCCAGTCACTGCAACCCATTTCCCTCAGTCACTGCATCCCATTGCCCTCAGTCACTACATCCCATTGTCCTCAGTCACTGCATCCCATTTCACTCCCCACTGCATCCCATTTCACTCAGCCACTGCATCCCATTTCACTCAGCCACTGCATCCCATTTCACACAGTCACCACATGCCAGTTCACAAAGTCACCGCATCCCAGTTCCGTCAGTTACTGCATTCCAGTTCCATCAGTCACTGTGTCCGATTTCTATCAGTCACTGCCCGCATTTCACTCAGTCACTGCATCTCATTTCACTCAGGCACTGTATCCCATTTCCCTAAGTCACTGCACCCAAAGCCCTCTCAGGCACTGCATCCCTATTCACTCAGTCACTCCTTCCCAGTACCTCCATCACTGCATCTCATTTCACTCAGTCACTGCTTCCATTTCCATCAGTCACTGCATCCCATTACCCTCAGTCACTGCATTCCATTACCCTCAGTCCCAGCATCCCATTTCCCACAGACACTGCATTTCATTTCCTTAAGTCACTGCATCTCATTTCCACCAGTCACTGCATCCCATTTCATTCCCCACTGCTTCTCATTTCACGCAGTCACTGCATCCCATTTCACTCAGTCACTGCATCCCATTTCACTCAGTCACTGCATCCCATTACCCTCAGTCACTGCATCCCATTAACTTCAGTCGCAGGATTCCATTTCAAACAGACACTGCATACCATTTCCGTCAGTCACTGCATCCCATTTCCCTCAGTCACTGCATCACATTAACTTCAGTCGCAGGATCCCATTTCAAACAGACACTGCATCCCATTTCCCTCAGTCATTGCATCTCATGTCAATCAGTCACTGCATCCCAATTCCCTCAGTCACCGCATCCCACTTCCCTCAGTCAGTGCATCCCATTTCGCTCAGTCACTGCATCCCATTTCACACAGTCACTGCATCCCATTTCACTCAGTCACTGCATCCCATTTCGCTCAGAAACTGCATCCCATTTCCGTCAGTCACTCCATCCCATTTCCCTCAGTCGCGGCATCCAATATCCCACACACACTGCATTTCCTTTCCTTAAGACACTGCATCGCATTTCACTCAGTCACTGCATCCCATTTCACTCAGTCACTGCATCCATTTCCATCAGTCACTGCATCCCATTACCCTCAGTCACTGCATCCCATTACCCTCAGTCGCAGCATCCCATTACCCTCAGTCGCAGCATCCCATTTCCCACAGACACTGCATTTCCTTTCCATTAGTCACTGCATCTCATTTCCAAAAGTCACTGCATCCCATTTCACTCCCCACTGCATCCCATTTCACTCAGCCACTGCATCCAATTTCACTCAGCCACTGCATCCCAGTTCACATAGTCACCGCATCCCAGTTCACACAGTCACCACATCCCAGTTCACAAAGTCACCGCATCCCAGTTCCATCAGTCACTGTGTCCGATTTCAATCAGTCACTGCGCGCATTTCACTCAGTCACTGCATTTCATTTCACTCATTCACTGCATCCCATTTCAAGCAGTCACTGCATCGCATTTCACTCAGTCACTGCATCCCATTTCACTCAGTCAGTGCATCACATTTCCCTCAGTCACTGCATCTCATTTCCTCAGTCACTGCATCTCCTTTCCACAGTCACGGCAATTCCATTTCACTCAGTCACTGCGTCCCATTTCACTCAGTCACTGCGTCCAATTTCCATCAGTCACTGCATCCCATTTCCCTCAGTCACTCCATCCCATTTCCCTCAGTCACTGCATCCCATTTCCTCAGTCACTGCATCACCTTTCCACAGTCACTACAAATACATTTCACTCAGTCACTGCGTCCCATTTCACTCAGTCACTGCGTCCCATTTCCATCAGTCAATGCATCCCATTTCCAACTGTCACTGCATCCCATTTCCCGCAGTCACTGCATCCCATTGCCCTCAGTCATTGCATCCCATTGTCCTCAGTCACTGCATCCCATTTCACTCTGTCACTGCATCCCATTACCCTCAGTCACTGCATCCCATTAACTTCAGTCGCAGGATCCCATTTCAAACAGAAAGTGCATCCCATTTCCGTCAGTCACTGCATCAGATTTCTCTCAGTCACTGCATACCATTTCCCTCAGTCACTGCATCCCATTTCTCTCAGTCACTGCATCCCATTTCCCTCAGTCACTGCATCCCATTTCCCTCAGTCACTGCATCCCATTGCCCTCAGTCACTGCATCCCATTGCCCTCAGTCACTGCATCCGATTGTCCTCAGTTACTGCATCCCATTTCACTCAGTCACTGCATCCCATTACCCTCAGTCACTGCATCCCATTAACTTCAGTCGCAGGATCCCAATTCAAACAGACACTGCATCCCATTTTCCTCAGTCACTGCATCTCATTTCACTCAGTCACTGCATCCCATTTCACTCAGTCACTGCATCCCACTTCCCTCAGTCACTGCATCCCATTTCCCACAGTGACTGCATCCCATTTCCAACAGTCACTGTATCCCATTTCCCTCAGTCACTGCATCCCATTGCCCTCAGTCACTGCATCGCCTTGGCCTCAGCCACTGCATCCCACTTCACTCAGTCACTGCATCACCTTTCCACAGTCACAGCAATCCCATTTCCCTCAGTCACTGCATCCCATTTCCTCAGTCACTGCATCTCCTTTCCACAGTCACGGCAATCCCATTTCACTCAGTCACTGCATCCCATTTCACTCAGTCACTGCATCCCATTTCACAGAGTCACTGCATCCCATTTCCCACAGTCACTGCATCCCATTTCCCACAGTCACTGCATCCCATTGCCCTCAGTCACTGCATCCCATTGCCCTCAGTCACTGCATCCCATTTCCCACAGTGACTGCATCCCATTTCCCTCAGTCACTGCATCCCATTTCCCTCAGTCACTGCATCCCATTGCCCTCAGCCACTGCATCCCACTTCACTCAGTCAGTGCATCTCCTTTCCACAGTCACGGCAATTCCATTTCACTCAGTCACTGCGTCCCATTTCACTCAGTCACTGCGTCCCATTTCCATCAGTCACTGCATCCCATTTCCCACTGTCACTGCATCCCATTTCCCAGTCACTGCATCCCATTTCCCTCAGTCACTGCATCCCATTTCCTCAGTCACTGCATCTCCTTTCCACAGTCACGGCAATTACATTTCACTCAGTCACTGCGTCCCATTTTACTCAGTCACTGCGTCCCATTTCCATCAGTCACTGCATCCCATTTCCAACTGTCACTGCATCCCATTTCCCAGTCACTGCATCCCATTTCCCTCAGTCACTGCACCCCATTTCCGTCAGTCACTGCATCCCATTGCCCTCAGTCACTGCATCCCATTTCCTCAGTCACTGCATCTCATTTCACTCAGCCACTGCATCCAATTTCACTCAGCCACTGCATCCCAGTTCACATAGTCACCGCATCCCAGTTCACACAGTCACCACATCCCAGTTCACAAAGTCACCGCATCCCAGTTCCATCAGTCACTGTATCCAATTTCAATCAGTCACTGCGCGCATTTCACTCAGTCACTGCATTTCATTTCACTCATTCACTGCATCCCATTTCAAGCAGTCACTGCATCACATTTCCCTCAGTCACTGCATCTCATTTCCTCAGTCACTGCATCTCCTTTCCACAGTCACGGCAATTCCATTGCACTCAGTCACTGCGTCCCATTTCACTCAGTCACTGCGTCCCATTTCCATCAGTCACTGCATCCCATTTCCCACTGTCACTGCATCCCATTTCCGAGTCACTGTATCCCATTTCCCTCAGTCACTCCATCCCATTTCCCTCAGTCACTGCATCCCATTTCCTCAGTCACTGCATCACCTTTCCACAGTCACTACAAATACATTTCACTCAGTCACTGCGTCCCATTTCACTCAGTCACTGCGTCCCATTTCCATCAGTCAATGCATCCCATTTCCAACTGTCACTGCATCCCATTTCCCAGTCACTGCATCCCATTTCCCTCAGTCACTGCATCCCATTTCCCTATGTCACTGCATCCCATTTCCTCAGTCACTGCAACCCATTTCCCTCAGTCACTGCATCCCATTTCCTCAGTCACTGCATCTCCTTTCCACAGACACGGCAATTACATTTCACTCAGTCACTGCGTCCCATTTCCCTCAGTCACTCCATCCCATTTCCCTCAGTCACTGCATCCCATTGCCGTCAGTCACTGCATCTCATTTCACTCAGTCACTGCATCCCATTTCCCTCAGTCACTGCATCCCATTGCCCTCAGTCACTGCATCCCATTGCCCTCAGTCACCGCATCCCATTGTCCTCAGTCACGGCAATCCCATTTCACTCAGTCACTGCATTCCCTTTCCCACAGTCACTGCATCCCATTTCCCTCAGTCACTGCATCCCATTGCCCTCAGTCACTGCATCCCATTGCCCTCAGTCACTGCATCCCATTTCCCACAGTGACTGCATCCCATTTCCCTCAGTCACTGCATCCCATTTCCCTCAGTCACAGCATCCCATTGCCCTCAGCCACTGCATCCCACTTCACTAAGTCAGTGCATCTCCTTTCCACAGTCACGGCAATTCCATTTCACTCAGTCACTGCGTCCCATTTCACTCAGTCACTGCGTCCCATTTCCATCAGTCACTGCATCCCATTTCCCACTGTCACTGCGACCCATTTCCCAGTCACTGCATCCCATTTCCCTCAGTCACTGCATCCCATTTCCCTCAGTCACTGCATCCCATTGCCGTCAGTCACTGCATCCCATTTCACTCAGTCACTGCATCCCATTACCCTCAGACACTGCATCCCATTTTCGTCAGTCACTCCATCCCATTTCCCTCAGTCGCAGCATCCTATATCCCACAGACACTGCATTTCCTTTCCTTAAGACACTGCACCGCATTTCACACAGTCACTGCATCCCATTTCACTCAGTCACTGCATCCATTTCCATCAGTCACTGCATCCCATTGCCCTCAGTCACTGCATCCCATTACCCTCAGTCATTGCATCCCATTACCCTCAGCCCCAGCATGCCATTTCCCACAGACACTGCATTTCATTTCCCTAAGTCACTGCATCTCATTTCCACCAGTCACTGCATCCCATTTCATTCCCCACTGCATCTCATTTCACGCAGTCACTGCATCCCATTTCACTCAGTCACTGCATCCCATTACCCTCAGTCACTGCATCCCATTATCTTCAGTCGCAGGATCCCATTTCAAACAGACACTGCATACCATTTCCGTCAGTCACTGCATCCCATTTCACTCAGTCACTGCATACCATTTCCCTCAGTCACTGCACACCATTACCCTCAGTCACTGCATCTCATTTCACTCAGTCCCAGCATCCCATTTCCCACAGACACTGCATTTCATTTCCTTAAGTCACTGCATCTCATTTCCCTCAGTCACTGCATCCCATTTCATTCCCCACTGCATCTCATTTCACGCAGTCACTGCATCCCATTGTCCTCAGTCACTGCATCCCATTTCACTCAGTCACTGCATCCCATTACCCTCAGTCACTGCATCCCATTAACTTCAGTCGCAGGATTCCATTTCAAACAGACACTGCATACCATTTCCGTCAGTCACTGCATCCCATTTCCCTCAGTCACTGCATCACATTAACTTCAGTCGCAGGATCCCATTTCAAACAGACACTGCATCCCATTTCCCTCAGTCATTGCATCTCATGTCAATCAGTCACTGCATCCCAATTCCCTCAGTCACCGCATCCCACTTCCCTCAGTCAGTGCATCCCATTTCGCTCAGTCACTGCATCCCATTTCACACAGTCACTGCATCCCATTTCACTCAGTCACTGCATCCCATTTCGCTCAGAAACTGCATCCCATTTCCGTCAGTCACTCCATCCCATTTCCCTCAGTCGCGGCATCCAATATCCCACACACACTGCATTTCCTTTCCTTAAGACACTGCATCGCATTTCACTCAGTCACTGCATCCCATTTCACTCAGTCACTGCATCCATTTCCATCAGTCACTGCATCCCATTACCCTCAGTCACTGCATCCCATTACCCTCAGTCGCAGCATCCCATTACCCTCAGTCGCAGCATCCCATTTCCCACAGACACTGCATTTCCTTTCCATTAGTCACTGCATCTCATTTCCAAAAGTCACTGCATCCCATTTCACTCCCCACTGCATCCCATTTCACTCAGCCACTGCATCCAATTTCACTCAGCCACTGCATCTCAGTTCACATAGTCACCGCATCCCAGTTCACACAGTCACCACATCCCAGTTCACAAAGTCACCGCATCCCAGTTCCATCAGTCACTGTGTCCGATTTCAATCAGTCACTGCGCGCATTTCACTCAGTCACTGCATTTCATTTCACTCATTCACTGCATCCCATTTCAAGCAGTCACTGCATCGCATTTCACTCAGTCACTGCATCCCATTTCACTCAGTCAGTGCATCACATTTCCCTCAGTCACTGCATCTCATTTCCTCAGTCACTGCATCTCCTTTCCACAGTCACGGCAATTCCATTTCACTCAGTCACTGCGTCCCATTTCACTCAGTCACTGCGTCCCATTTCCATCAGTCACTGCATCCCATTTCCCACTGTCACTGCATCCCATTTCCGAGTCACTGCATCCCATTTCCCTCAGTCACTCCATCCCATTTCCCTCAGTCACTGCATCCCATTTCCTCAGTCACTGCATCACCTTTCCACAGTCACTACAAATACATTTCACTCAGTCACTGCGTCCCATTTCACTCAGTCACTGCGTCCCATTTCCATCAGTCAATGCATCCCATTTCCAACTGTCACTGCATCCCATTTCCCAGTCACTGCATCCCATTTCCCGCAGTCACTGCATCCCATTGCCCTCAGTCACTGCATCCCATTGTCCTCAGTCACTGCATCCCATTTCACTCAGTCACTGCATCCCATTACCCTCAGTCACTGCATCCCATTAACTTCAGTCGTAGGATCCCATTTCAAACAGAAAGTGCATCCCATTTCCGTCAGTCACTGCATCAGATTTCCCTCAGTCACTGCATATCATTTCCCTCAGTCACTGCATCCCATTTCTCTCAGTCACTGCATGCCATTTCCCTCAGTCACTGCATCCCATTTCCCTCAGTCACTGCATCCCATTGCCCTCAGTCACTGCATCCCATTGCCCTCAGTCACTGCATCCCATTGTCCTCAGTTACTGCATCCCATTACCCTCAGTCACTGCATCCCATTAACTTCAGTCGCAGGATCCCAATTCAAACAGACACTGCATCCCATTTTCCTCAGTCACTGCATCCCATTTCACTCAGCCACTGCATCCCAGTTCACATAGTCACCGCATCCCAGTTCACACAGTCACCACATCCCAGTTCACAAAGTCACCGCATCCCAGTTCCATCAGTCACTGTGTCCGATTTCAATCAGTCACTGCGCGCATTTCACTCAGTCACTGCATTTCATTTCACTCATTCACTGCATCCCATTTCAAGCAGTCACTGCATCGCATTTCACTCAGTCACTGCATCCCATTTCACTCAGTCAGTGCATCACATTTCCCTCAGTCACTGCATCTCATTTCCTCAGTCACTGCATCTCCTTTCCACAGTCACGGCAATTCCATTTCACTCAGTCACTGCGTCCCATTTCACTCAGTCACTGCGTCCCATTTCCATCAGTCACTGCATCCCATTTCCCACTGTCACTGCATCCCATTTCCGAGTCACTGCATCCCATTTCCCTCAGTCACTCCATCCCATTTCCCTCAGTCACTGCATCCCATTTCCTCAGTCACTGCATCACCTTTCCACAGTCACTACAAATACATTTCACTCAGTCACTGCGTCCCATTTCACTCAGTCACTGCGTCCCATTTCCATCAGTCAATGCATCCCATTTCCAACTGTCACTGCATCCCATTTCCCAGTCACTGCATCCCATTTCCCGCAGTCACTGCATCCCATTGCCCTCAGTCACTGCATCCCATTGTCCTCAGTCACTGCATCCCATTTCACTCAGTCACTGCATCCCATTACCCTCAGTCACTGCATCCCATTAACTTCAGTCGTAGGATCCCATTTCAAACAGAAAGTGCATCCCATTTCCGTCAGTCACTGCATCAGATTTCCCTCAGTCACTGCATATCATTTCCCTCAGTCACTGCATCCCATTTCTCTCAGTCACTGCATGCCATTTCCCTCAGTCACTGCATCCCATTTCCCTCAGTCACTGCATCCCATTGCCCTCAGTCACTGCATCCCATTGCCCTCAGTCACTGCATCCCATTGTCCTCAGTTACTGCATCCCATTACCCTCAGTCACTGCATCCCATTAACTTCAGTCGCAGGATCCCAATTCAAACAGACACTGCATCCCATTTTCCTCAGTCACTGCATCTCATTTCACTCAGTCACTGCATCCCATTTCACTCAGTCACTGCATCCCACTTCCCTCAGTCACTGCATCCCATTTCCCACAGTGACTGCATCCCATTTCCAACAGTCACTGTATCCCATTTCCCTCAGTCACTGCATCCCATTGCCCTCAGTCACTGCATCGCCTTGGCCTCAGCCACTGCATCCCACTTCACTCAGTCACTGCATCACCTTTCCACAGTCACAGCAATCCCATTTCCCTCAGTCACTGCATCCCATTTCCTAAGTCACTGCATCTCCTTTCCACAGTCACGGCAATCCCATTTCACTCAGTCACTGCATCCCATTTCACTCAGTCACTGCATCCCATTTCACAGAGTCACTGCATCCCATTTCCCACAGTCACTGCATCCCATTTCCCACAGTCACTGCATCCCATTGCCCTCAGTCACTGCATCCCATTGCCCTCAGTCACTGCATCCCATTTCCCACAGTGACTGCATCCCATTTCCCTCAGTCACTGAATCCCATTGCCCTCAGCCACTGCATCCCACTTCAATCAGTCAGTGCATCTCCTTTCCACAGTCACGGCAATTCCATTTCACTCAGTCACTGCGACCCATTTCACTCAGTCACTGCGTCCCATTTCCATCAGTCACTGCATCCCATTTCCCACTGTCACTGCATCCCATTTCCCAGTCACTGCATCCCATTTCCCTCAGTCACTGCATCCCATTTCCTCAGTCACTGCATCTCCTTTCCACAGTCACGGAAATTACATTTCACTCAGTCACTGCGTCCCATTTTACTCAGTCACTGCGTCCCATTTCCATCAGTCACTGCATCCCATTTCCAACTGTCACTGCATCCCATTTCCCAGTCACTGTATCCCATTTCCCTCAGTCACTGCACCCCATTTCCGTCAGTCACTGCATCCCATTGCCCTCAGTCACTGCATCCCATTTCCTCAGTCACTGCATCTCATTTCACTCAGCCACTGCATCCAATTTCACTCAGCCACTGCATCCCAGTTCACATAGTCACCGCATCCCAGTTCACACAGTCACCACATCCCAGTTCACAAAGTCACCGCATCCCAGTTCCATCAGTCACTGTATCCGATTTCAATCAGTCACTGCGCGCATTTCACTCAGTCACTGCATTTCATTTCACTCATTCACTGCATCCCATTTCAAGCAGTCACTGCATCGCATTTCACTCAGTCACTGCATCCCATTTCACTCAGTCAGTGCATCACATTTCCCTCAGTCACTGCATCTCATTTCCTCAGTCACTGCATCTCCTTTCCACAGTCACGGCAATTCCATTTCACTCAGTCACTGCGTCCCATTTCACTCAGTCACTGCGTCCCATTTCCATCAGTCACTGCATCCCATTTCCCACTGTCACTGCATCCCATTTCCGAGTCACTGCATCCCATTTCCCTCAGTCACTCCATCCCATTTCCCTCAGTCACTGCATCCCATTTCCTCAGTCACTGCATCACCTTTCCACGGTCACGACAAATACATTTCACTCAGTCACTGCGTCCCATTTCACTCAGTCACTCCGTCCCATTTCCATCAGTCAATGCATCCCATTTCCAACTGTCACTGCATCCCATTTCTCAGTCACTGCATCCCATTTCCCTCAGTCACTGCATCCCATTTCCCTCAGTCACTGCATCTCATTTCACTCAGTCACTGCATCCCATTTCCCTCAGTCACTGCATCCCATTTCCCTCAGTCACTGCATCCCATTGACCTCAGTCACTGCATCCCATTGCCCTCAGTCACTGCATCCCATTGTCCTCAGTCACGGCAATCCCATTTCACTCAGTCACTGCATTCCATTTCCCATAGTCACTGCATCTCATTTCCCTCAGTCACTGCATCCCATTGCCCTCAGTCACTGCATCCCATTGCCCTCAGTCACTGCATCCCATTTCCCACAGTGACTGAATCCCATTTCCCTCAGTCACTGCATCCCATTTCCCTCAGTCACTGCATCCCATTTCCCTCAGCCACTGCATCCCACTTCACTCAGTCAGTGCATCTCCTTTCCACAGTCACGGCAATTCCATTTCACTCAGTCACTGCGTCCCATTTCACTCATTCACTGCGTCCCATTTCCATCAGTCACTGCATCCCATTTCCCACTGTCACTGCGTCCCATTTCCCAGTCACTGCATCCCATTTCCCTCAGTCACTGCAACCCATTTCCCTCAGTCACTGGATCCCATTGTCCTCAGTCACTGCATCCCATTTCCCTCAGTCACTGCATCCCATTTCACTCAGTCACTGCATCCCATTTCCCTCAGTCACTGCATCCCATTGCCCTCAGTCACTGCATCCCATTGTCCTCAGTCACTGCATCCCATTTCACTCAGTCACTGCATCCCATTACCCTCAGTCACTGCATCCCATTAACTTCAGTCGCAGGATCCCATTTCAAACAGACACTGCATCCCATTTCCGTCAGTCACTGCATCCCATTTCCCTCAGTCATTGCATCACATTAACTTCAGTCGCAGGATCCCATTTCAAACAGACACTGCATCCCATTTCCCTCAGTCATTGCATCTCATGTCAATCAGTCACTGCATCCCAATTCCCTCAGTCACCGCATCCCACTTCCCTCAGTCAGTGCATCCCATTTCGCTCAGTCACTGCATCCCATTTCACACAGTCACTGCATCCCATTTCACTCAGTCACTGCATCCCATTTCGCTCAGAAACTGCATCCCATTTCCGTCAGTCACTCCATCCCATTTCCCTCAGTCGCGGCATCCAATATCCCACACACACTGCATTTCCTTTCCTTAAGACACTGCATCGCATTTCACTCAGTCACTGCATCCCATTTCACTCAGTCACTGCATCCATTTCCATCAGTCACTGCATCCCATTACCCTCAGTCACTGCATCCCATTACCCTCAGTCGCAGCATCCCATTACCCTCAGTCGCAGCATCCCATTTCCCACAGACACTGCATTTCCTTTCCATTAGTCACTGCATCTCATTTCCAAAAGTCACTGCATCCCATTTCACTCCCCACTGCATCCCATTTCACTCAGCCACTGCATCCAATTTCACTCAGCCACTGCATCCCAGTTCACATAGTCACCGCATCCCAGTTCACACAGTCACCACATCCCAGTTCACAAAGTCACCGCATCCCAGTTCCATCAGTCACTGTGTCCGATTTCAATCAGTCACTGCGCGCATTTCACTCAGTCACTGCATTTCATTTCACTCATTCACTGCATCCCATTTCAAGCAGTCACTGCATCGCATTTCACTCAGTCACTGCATCCCATTTCACTCAGTCAGTGCATCACATTTCCCTCAGTCACTGCATCTCATTTCCTCAGTCACTGCATCTCCTTTCCACAGTCACGGCAATTCCATTTCACTCAGTCACTGCGTCCCATTTCACTCAGTCACTGCGTCCCATTTCCATCAGTCACTGCATCCCATTTCCCACTGTCACTGCATCCCATTTCCGAGTCACTGCATCCCATTTCCCTCAGTCACTCCATCCCATTTCCCTCAGTCACTGCATCCCATTTCCTCAGTCACTGCATCACCTTTCCACAGTCACTACAAATACATTTCACTCAGTCACTGCGTCCCATTTCACTCAGTCACTGCGTCCCATTTCCATCAGTCAATGCATCCCATTTCCAACTGTCACTGCATCCCATTTCCCAGTCACTGCATCCCATTTCCCGCAGTCACTGCATCCCATTGCCCTCAGTCACTGCATCCCATTGTCCTCAGTCACTGCATCCCATTTCACTCAGTCACTGCATCCCATTACCCTCAGTCACTGCATCCCATTAACTTCAGTCGCAGGATCCCATTTCAAACAGAAAGTGCATCCCATTTCCGTCAGTCACTGCATCAGATTTCCCTCAGTCACTGCATATCATTTCCCTCAGTCACTGCATCCCATTTCTCTCAGTCACTGCATGCCATTTCCCTCAGTCACTGCATCCCATTTCCCTCAGTCACTGCATCCCATTGCCCTCAGTCACTGCATCCCATTGCCCTCAGTCACTGCATCCCATTGTCCTCAGTTACTGCATCCCATTACCCTCAGTCACTGCATCCCATTAACTTCAGTCGCAGGATCCCAATTCAAACAGACACTGCATCCCATTTTCCTCAGTCACTGCATCTCATTTCACTCAGTCACTGCATCCCATTTCACTCAGTCACTGCATCCCACTTCCCTCAGTCACTGCATCCCATTTCCCACAGTGACTGCATCCCATTTCCAACAGTCACTGTATCCCATTTCCCTCAGTCACTGCATCCCATTGCCCTCAGTCACTGCATCGCCTTGGCCTCAGCCACTGCATCCCACTTCACTCAGTCACTGCATCACCTTTCCACAGTCACAGCAATCCCATTTCCCTCAGTCACTGCATCCCATTTCCTCAGTCACTGCATCTCCTTTCCACAGTCACGGCAATCCCATTTCACTCAGTCACTGCATCCCATTTCACTCAGTCACTGCATCCCATTTCACAGAGTCACTGCATCCCATTTCCCACAGTCACTGCATCCCATTTCCCACAGTCACTGCATCCCATTGCCCTCAGTCACTGCATCCCATTGCCCTCAGTCACTGCATCCCATTTCCCACAGTGACTGCATCCCATTTCCCTCAGTCACTGCATCCCATTTCCCTCAGTCACTGCATCCCATTGCCCTCAGCCACTGCATCCCACTTCACTCAGTCAGTGCATCTCCTTTCCACAGTCACGGCAATTCCATTTCACTCAGTCACTGCGTCCCATTTCACTCAGTCACTGCGTCCCATTTCCATCAGTCACTGCATCCCATTTCCCACTGTCACTGCATCCCATTTCCCAGTCACTGCATCCCATTTCCCTCAGTCACTGCATCCCATTTCCTCAGTCACTGCATCTCCTTTCCACAGTCACGGCAATTACATTTCACTCAGTCACTGCGTCCCATTTTACTCAGTCACTGCGTCCCATTTCCATCAGTCACTGCATCCCATTTCCAATTGTCACTGCATCCCATTTCCCAGTCACTGCATCCCATTTCCCTCAGTCACTGCACCCCATTTCCGTCAGTCACTGCATCCCATTGCCCTCAGTCACTGCATCCCATTTCCTCAGTCACTGCATCTCATTTCACTCAGCCACTGCATCCAATTTCACTCAGCCACTGCATCCCAGTTCACATAGTCACCGCATCCCAGTTCACACAGTCACCACATCCCAGTTCACAAAGTCACCGCATCCCAGTTCCATCAGTCACTGTATCCGATTTCAATCAGTCACTGCGCGCATTTCACTCAGTCACTGCATTTCATTTCACTCATTCACTGCATCCCATTTCAAGCAGTCACTGCATCGCATTTCACTCAGTCACTGCATCCCATTTCACTCAGTCAGTGCATCACATTTCCCTCAGTCACTGCATCTCATTTCCTCAGTCACTGCATCTCCTTTCCACAGTCACGGCAATTCCATTTCACTCAGTCACTGCGTCCCATTTCACTCAGTCACTGTGTCCCATTTCCATCAGTCACTGCATCCCATTTCCCACTGTCACTGCATCCCATTTCCGAGTCACTGCATCCCATTTCCCTCAGTCACTCCATCCCATTTCCCTCAGTCACTGCATCCCCTTTCCTCAGTCACTGCATCACCTTTCCACAGTCACTACAAATACATTTCACTCAGTCACTGCGTCCCATTTCACTCAGTCACTCCGTCCCATTTCCATCAGTCAATGCATCCCATTTCCAACTGTCACTGCATCCCATTTCCCAGTCACTGCATCCCATTTCCCTCAGTCACTGCCTCCCATTTCCCTATGTCACTGCATCCCATTGCCCTCAGTCACTGCATCCCATTTCCCTCAGTCACTGCATCTCATTTCACTCAGTCACTGCATCCCATTTCCCTCAGTCACTGCATCCCATTTCCCTCAGTCACTGCATCCCATTGCCCTCAGTCACCGCATCCCATTGTCCTCAGTCACGGCAATCCCATTTCACTCAGTCACTGCATTCCATTTCCCATAGTCACTGCATCTCATTTCCCTCAGTCACTGCATCCCATTGCCCTCAGTCACTGCATCCCATTGCCCTCAGTCACTGCATCCCATTGCCCTCAGTCACTGCATCCCATTTCCCACAGTGACTGCATCCCATTTCCCTCAGTCACTGCATCCCATTTCCCTCAGTCACTGCATCCCATTGCCCTCAGCCACTGCATCCCAGTTCACTCAGTCAGTGCATCTCCTTTCCACAGTCACGGCAATTCCATTTCACTCAGTCACTGCGTCCCATTTCACACATTCACTGCGTCCCATTTCCATCAGTCACTGCATCCCATTTCCCACTGTCACTGCGTCCCATTTCCCAGTCACTGCATCCCATTTCCCTCAGTCACTGCAACCCATTTCCCTCAGTCACTGCATCCCATTTCCTCAGTCACTGCATCTCCTTTCCACAGTCACGGCAATTACATTTCAAACAGACACTGCATACCATTTCCCTCAGTCACTGCACACCATTTCCCTCAGTCACTGCATCTCATTTCACTCAGTCACTGCATCCCATTTCCAATTGTCACTGCATCCCATTACCCTCAGTCGCAGCATCCCATTACCCTCAGTCGCAGCATCCCATTTCCCACAGACACTGCATTTCCTTTCCATTAGTCACTGCATCTCATTTCCAAAAGTCACTGCATCCCATTTCACTCCCCACTGCATCCCATTTCACTCAGCCACTGCATCCAATTTCACTCAGCCACTGCATCCCAGTTCACATAGTCACCGCATCCCAGTTCACACAGTCACCACATCCCAGTTCACAAAGTCACCGCATCCCAGTTCCATCAGTCACTGTGTCCGATTTCAATCAGTCACTGCGCGCATTTCACTCAGTCACTGCATTTCATTTCACTCATTCACTGCATCCCATTTCAAGCAGTCACTGCATCGCATTTCACTCAGTCACTGCATCCCATTTCACTCAGTCAGTGCATCACATTTCCCTCAGTCACTGCATCTCATTTCCTCAGTCACTGCATCTCCTTTCCACAGTCACGGCAATTCCATTTCACTCAGTCACTGCGTCCCATTTCACTCAGTCACTGCGTCCCATTTCCATCAGTCACTGCATCCCATTTCCCACTGTCACTGCATCCCATTTCCGAGTCACTGCATCCCATTTCCCTCAGTCACTCCATCCCATTTCCCTCAGTCACTGCATCCCATTTCCTCAGTCACTGCATCACCTTTCCACAGTCACTACAAATACATTTCACTCAGTCACTGCGTCCCATTTCACTCAGTCACTGCGTCCCATTTCCATCAGTCAATGCATCCCATTTCCAACTGTCACTGCATCCCATTTCCCAGTCACTGCATCCCATTTCCCGCAGTCACTGCATCCCATTGCCCTCAGTCACTGCATCCCATTGTCCTCAGTCACTGCATCCCATTTCACTCAGTCACTGCATCCCATTACCCTCAGTCACTGCATCCCATTAACTTCAGTCGCAGGATCCCATTTCAAACAGAAAGTGCATCCCATTTCCGTCAGTCACTGCATCAGATTTCCCTCAGTCACTGCATATCATTTCCCTCAGTCACTGCATCCCATTTCTCTCAGTCACTGCATGCCATTTCCCTCAGTCACTGCATCCCATTTCCCTCAGTCACTGCATCCCATTGCCCTCAGTCACTGCATCCCATTGCCCTCAGTCACTGCATCCCATTGTCCTCAGTTACTGCATCCCATTACCCTCAGTCACTGCATCCCATTAACTTCAGTCGCAGGATCCCAATTCAAACAGACACTGCATCCCATTTTCCTCAGTCACTGCATCTCATTTCACTCAGTCACTGCATCCCACTTCCCTCAGTCACTGCATCCCATTTCCCACAGTGACTGCATCCCATTTCCAACAGTCACTGTATCCCATTTCCCTCAGTCACTGCATCCCATTGCCCTCAGTCACTGCATCGCCTTGGCCTCAGCCACTGCATCCCACTTCACTCAGTCACTGCATCACCTTTCCACAGTCACAGCAATCCCATTTCCCTCAGTCACTGCATCCCATTTCCTCAGTCACTGCATCTCCTTTCCACAGTCACGGCAATCCCATTTCACTCAGTCACTGCATCCCATTTCACTCAGTCACTGCATCCCATTTCACAGAGTCACTGCATCCCATTTCCCACAGTCACTGCATCCCATTTCCCACAGTCACTGCATCCCATTGCCCTCAGTCACTGCATCCCATTGCCCTCAGTCACTGCATCCCATTTCCCACAGTGACTGCATCCCATTTCCCTCAGTCACTGCATCCCATTTCCCTCAGTCACTGCATCCCATTGCCCTCAGCCACTGCATCCCACTTCACTCAGTCAGTGCATCTCCTTTCCACAGTCACGGCAATTCCATTTCACTCAGTCACTGCGTCCCATTTCACTCAGTCACTGCGTCCCATTTCCATCAGTCACTGCATCCCATTTCCCACTGTCACTGCATCCCATTTCCCAGTCACTGCATCCCATTTCCCTCAGTCACTGCATCCCATTTCCTCAGTCACTGCATCTCCTTTCCACAGTCACGGCAATTACATTTCACTCAGTCACTGCGTCCCATTTTACTCAGTCACTGCGTCCCATTTCCATCAGTCACTGCATCCCATTTCCAATTGTCACTGCATCCCATTTCCCAGTCACTGCATCCCATTTCCCTCAGTCACTGCACCCCATTTCCGTCAGTCACTGCATCCCATTGCCCTCAGTCACTGCATCCCATTTCCTCAGTCACTGCATCTCATTTCACTCAGCCACTGCATCCAATTTCACTCAGCCACTGCATCCCAGTTCACATAGTCACCGCATCCCAGTTCACACAGTCACCACATCCCAGTTCACAAAGTCACCGCATCCCAGTTCCATCAGTCACTGTATCCGATTTCAATCAGTCACTGCGCGCATTTCACTCAGTCACTGCATTTCATTTCACTCATTCACTGCATCCCATTTCAAGCAGTCACTGCATCGCATTTCACTCAGTCACTGCATCCCATTTCACTCAGTCAGTGCATCACATTTCCCTCAGTCACTGCATCTCATTTCCTCAGTCACTGCATCTCCTTTCCACAGTCACGGCAATTCCATTTCACTCAGTCACTGCGTCCCATTTCACTCAGTCACTGCGTCCCATTTCCATCAGTCACTGCATCCCATTTCCCACTGTCACTGCATCCCATTTCCGAGTCACTGCATCCCATTTCCCTCAGTCACTCCATCCCATTTCCCTCAGTCACTGCATCCCCTTTCCTCAGTCACTGCATCACCTTTCCACAGTCACTACAAATACATTTCACTCAGTCACTGCGTCCCATTTCACTCAGTCACTCCGTCCCATTTCCATCAGTCAATGCATCCCATTTCCAACTGTCACTGCATCCCATTTCCCAGTCACTGCATCCCATTTCCCTCAGTCACTGCCTCCCATTTCCCTATGTCACTGCATCCCATTGCCCTCAGTCACTGCATCCCATTTCCCTCAGTCACTGCATCTCATTTCACTCAGTCACTGCATCCCATTTCCCTCAGTCACTGCATCCCATTTCCCTCAGTCACTGCATCCCATTGCCCTCAGTCACTGCATCCCATTGCCCTCAGTCACCGCATCCCATTGTCCTCAGTCACGGCAATCCCATTTCACTCAGTCACTGCATTCCATTTCCCATAGTCACTGCATCTCATTTCCCTCAGTCACTGCATCCCATTGCCCTCAGTCACTGCATCCCATTGCCCTCAGTCACTGCATCCCATTGCCCTCAGTCACTGCATCCCATTTCCCACAGTGACTGCATCCCATTTCCCTCAGTCACTGCATCCCATTTCCCTCAGTCACTGCATCCCATTGCCCTCAGCCACTGCATCCCACTTCACTCAGTCAGTGCATCTCCTTTCCACAGTCACGGCAATTCCATTTCACTCAGTCACTGCGTCCCATTTCACACATTCACTGCGTCCCATTTCCATCAGTCACTGCATCCCATTTCCCACTGTCACTGCGTCCCATTTCCCAGTCACTGCATCCCATTTCCCTCAGTCACTGCAACCCATTTCCCTCAGTCACTGCATCCCATTTCCTCAGTCACTGCATCTCCTTTCCACAGTCACGGCAATTACATTTCAAACAGACACTGCATACCATTTCCCTCAGTCACTGCACACCATTTCCCTCAGTCACTGCATCTCATTTCACTCAGTCACTGCATCCCATTTCCGTCAGTCACTGCATCCCATTTCCCTCAGTCACTGCATCCCATTGCCCTCAGCCACTGCATCTCACTTCACTCAGTCAGTGCATCTCCGTTCCACAGTCACGGCAATTCCATTTCACTCAGTCACTGCGTCCCATTTCACTCAGTCACTGCGTCCCATTTCCATCAGTCACTGCATCCCATTTCCCACTGTCACTGCGTCCCATTTCCCAGTCACTGCATCCCATTTCCCTCAGTCACTGCATCCCATTTCCTCAGTCACTGCATCTCCTTTCCACAGTCACGGCAATTACATTTCACTCAGTCACTGCGTCCCATTTCCCTCAGTCACTGCATCCCATTTCCCTCAGTCACTGCATCCCATTGCCGTCAGTCACTGCATCCCATTTCACTCAGTCACTGCATCCCATTACCCTCAGACACTGCATCCCATTTTCGTCAGTCACTCCATCCCATTTCCCTCAGTCGCAGCATCCTATATCCCACAGACACTGCATTTCCTTTCCTTAAGACACTGCACCGCATTTCCCACAGTCACTGCATCCCATTTCACTCAGTCACTGCATCCATTTCCATCAGTCACTGCATCCCATTGCCCTCAGTCACTGCATCCCATTACCCTCAGTCATTGCATCCCATTACCCTCAGCCCCAGCATGCCATTTCCCACAGACACTGCATTTCATTTCCCTAAGTCACTGCATCTCATTTCCACCAGTCACTGCATCCCATTTCATTCCCCACTGCATCTCATTTCACGCAGTCACTGCATCCCATTTCACTCAGTCACTGCATCCCATTACCCTCAGTCACTGCATCCCATTATCTTCAGTCGCAGGATCCCATTTCAAACAGACACTGCATACCATTTCCGTCAGTCACTGCATCCCATTTCCCTCAGTCACTGCATACCATTTCCCTCAGTCACTGCACACCATTTCCCTCAGTCACTGCATCTCATTTCACTCAGTCACTGCATCCCATTTCCGTCAGTCACTGCATCCCATTTCCCTCAGCCACTGAATCCCACTTCCCTCAGTCACTGCATCCCATTGCCCTCAGTCACTGCATCCCATTGCCCTCAGTCACTGCATCCCATTGTCCTCAGTCACTGCATCCCATTTCACTCAGTCACTGCATCCCATTTCACTCAGTCACTGCATCCCATTACCTCAGTCACTGCATCTCCTTTCCAGAGTCACGGCAATTCCATTTCCCACAGTGACTGCATCCCATTGCCCTCAGTCACTGCATCCCATTGCCCTCAATCACTGCATCCCATTGCCCTCAGCCACTGCATCCCACTTCACTCAGTCAGTGCATCTCCTTTCCACAGTCACGGCAATTCCATTTCACTCAGTCACTGCGTCCCATTTCACTCAGTCACTGCGTCCCATTTCCATCAGTCACTGCATCCCATTTCCCACTGTCACTGCATCCCATTTCCCAGTCACTGCATCCCATTTCCCTCAGTCACTGCATCCCATTTCCCTCAGTCACTGCATCCCATTTCCATCAGTCACTGCATCCCATTTCCCACTGTCACTGCATCCCATTTCACTCAGTCACTGCATCCCATTTCACTCAGTCACTGCATCCCATTTCACTCAGTCACTGCATCCCATTACCCTCAGTCACTGCATCCCATTAACGTCAGTCGCAGGATCCCATTTCTAACAGACACTGCATCCCATTTCCGTCAGTCACTGCATCACATTTCCCTCAGTCACTGCATACCATTTCCCTCAGTCACTGCATCTCATTTCACTCAGTCACTGCATCCCATTTCCCAGTCACTGCATCCCATTGCCCTCAGTCACTGCATCCCATTGCCCTCAGTCACTGCATCCCATTGTCCTCAGTCACTGCATCCCATTTCACTCAGTCACTGCATCCCATTTCACTCAGTCACTGCATCCCATTACCCTCAGTCACTGCATCCCATTAACTTCAGTCGCAGGATCCCATTTCAAACAGACACTGCAACCCATTTCCCTCAGTCACTGCATCTCATTTCACTCAGTCACTGCATCCCATTTCACTCAGTCACTGCATCCCATTTCCCTCAGTCACTGCATCCCACTTCCCTCAGTCACTGCATCCCATTTCCCACAGTGACTGCATCCCATTTCCCACAGTCACAGCAATCCCATTTCCCACAGTCACTGCATCCCATTTCCTCAGTCACTGCATCTCCTTTCCACAGTCACGGCAATCCCATTTCACTCTGTCACGGCATCCCATTTCACTCAGTCACTGCATCCCATTTCACAGAGTCACTGCATCCCATTTCCCACAGTCACTGCATCCCATTTCCCTCAGGCACTGCATCCCATTTCCCTCAGTCGCGGCATCCAATATCCCACAGACACTGCATTTCCTTTCGTTAAGACAATGCATCGCAATTTCACTCAGTCACTGCATTCAAATTTCACTCAGTCACTGCATACATTTTCATCAGTCACTGCATCCCATTACCCTCAGTCACAGCATCCCATTACCCTCAGTCGCAGCATCCCATTTCCCACAGACACTGCATTTCCTTTCCCTTAGTCACTGCATCTCATTTCCAACAGTCACTGCATCCCATTTCACTCCCCACTGCATCCCATTTCACACAGCCACTGCATCCAATTTCACTCAGCCACTGCATCCCAGTTCACATAGTCACCGCATCCCAAATCACACAGTCACCGCATCCCAGTTCACAAAGTCACCGCATCCCAGTTCATTCAGTCACTGTATCCGATTTCAATCAGTCACTGCGCGCATTTCACTCAGTCACTGCATTTCATTTCACTCATTCACTGCATCCCATTTCAAGCAGTCACTGCATCCCATTTCGCTCAGTCAATGCATCCCATTCTACTCAGTCACTGCATCCCATTTCCTCAGTCACTGCATCTCCTTTCCACAGTCACGGCAATTCCATTTCACTCAGTCACTGCGTCCCATTTCACTCAGTCACTGCGTCCCATTTCCATCAGTCACTGCATCCCATTTCCCACTGTCACTGCATCCCATTTCCCAGTCACTGCATCCCATTTCCCTCAGTCACTCCATCCCATTTCCCTCAGTCACTGCATCCCATTTCCTAAGTCACTGCATCTCCTTTCCACAGTCACGGCAATTACATTTCATTCAGTCACTGCGTCCCATTTCACTCAGTCACTGCGACCCATTTCCATCAGTCACTGCATCCCATTTCCCTCAGTCACTGCATCCCATTTCCCAGTCACTGCATCCCATTTCCCTCAGTCACTGCATCCCATTTCCCTCAGTCACTGCATCCCATTTCCCTCAGTCACTGCATTCCATTGCCCTCAGTCACTGCATCCCATTGTCCTCAGTCACTGCATCCCATTTCACTCAGTCACTGCATCCCATTTCACTCAGTCACTGCATCCCATTTCACTCAGTCACTGCATCCCATTTCACTCAGTCACTGCATCCCATTACCCTCAGTCACTGCATCCCATTAACTTCAGTCGCAGGATCCCATTTTAAACAGACACTGCATCCCATTTCCGTCAGTCACTGCATCACATTTCCCTCAGTTGCTGCATACCATTTCCCTCAGTCACTGCATCCCATTTCCCTCAGTCACTGCATCCCATTTCCCTCAGTCACTGCATCCCATTAACTTCAGTCGCAGGATCCCATTTCAAACAGACACTGCATCCCATTTCCCTCAGTCACTGCATCTCATTTCACTCAGTCACTGCATCCCATTACCCTCAGTCGCAGCATCCCATTTCCCACAGACACTGCATTTCCTTTCCCTTAGTCACTGCATCTCATTTCCAACAGTCACTGCATCCCATTTCACTCCCCACTGCATCCCATTTCATTCAGCCACTGCATCCAATTTCACTCAGCCACTGCATCCCAGTTCACATAGTCACCGCATCCCAGTTCACACAGTCACCACATCCCAGTTCACAAAGTCACCGCATCCCAGTTCCATCAGTCACTGTATCCGATTTCAATCAGTCACTGCGCACATTTCCCTCAGTCACTGCATCTCATTTCCTCAGTCACTGCTTCTCCTTTCCACAGTCACGGCAATTCCATTTCACTCAGTCACTGCGTCCCATTTCACTCAGTCACTGCGTCCCATTTCCATCAGTCACTGCATCCCATTTCCCACTGTCACTGCATCCCATTTCGCAGTCACTGCATCACATTTCCACCAGTCACTTCATCCCATTTCCTTCAGTCACTGCATCCCATTTCCTCAGTCACTGCATCTCCTGTCCACAGTCACGGCAATTACATTTCACTCAGTCACTGCGTCCCATTTCCATCAGTCACTGCATCCCATTTCCAACTGTCACTACATCCCATTTCCCAGTCACTGCATCCCATTTCCCTCAGTCACTGCATCCCATTTCCCTCAGTCACTGCATCCCATTGCCCTCAGTCACTGCATCCCATTGTCCTCAGTCACTGCATCCCATTTCACACAGTCACTGCTTCCCATTACCCTCAGTCACTGCATCCCATTAACTTCAGTCGCAGGATCCCATTTAAAAGAGACACTGCATCCCATTTCCCTATGTCACTGCATCCCATTTCCCTATGTCACTGCATCCCATTGCCCTCAGTCACTGCATCCCATTTCCCTCAGTCACTGCATCCCATTTCAAGCAGTCACTGCATCGCATTTCACTCAGTCACTGCGTCCTATTTCCATCAGTCACTGCGTCCCATTTCCATCAGTCAATGCATCCCATTTCCAACTGTCACTGCATCCCATTTCCCAGTCACTGCACCCCATTTCCGTCAGTCACTGCATCCCATTGCCCTCAGTCACTGCATCCCATTTCCTCAGTCACTGCATCTCATTTCACTCAGCCACTGCATCCAATTTCACTCAGCCACTGCATCCAATTTCACTCAGCCACTGCATCCAATTTCACTCAGCCACTGCATCCCAGTTCACATAGTCACCGCATCCCAGTTCACACAGTCACCACATCCCAGTTCACAAAGTCACCGCATCCCAGTTCCATCAGTCACTGTGTCCGATTTCAATCAGTCACTGCGCGCATTTCACTCAGTCACTGCATTTCATTTCACTCATTCACTGCATCCCATTTCGAGCAGTCACTGCATCGCATTTCACTCAGTCACTGCATCCCATTTCACTCAGTCACTGCAACCCATTTCACTCAGTCAGTGCATCACATTTCCCTCAGTCACTGCATCTCATTTCCTCAGTCACTGCATCTCCTTTCCACAGTCACGGCAATTCCATTTCAAGCAGTCACTGCGTCCCATTTCACTCAGTCACTGCGTCCCATTTCCATCAGTCACTGCATCCCATTTCCCACTGTCACTGCATCCCATTTCCCAGTCACTGCATCCCATTTCCCTCAGTCACTGCATCCCATTTCCCACTGTCACTGCATCCCATTTCCGAGTCACTGCATCCCATTTCCCTCAGTCACTCCATCCCATTTCCCTCAGTCACTGCATCCCATTTCCTCAGTCACTGCATCACCTTTCCACAGTCACTACAAATACATTTCACTCAGTCACTGCGTCCCATTTCACTCAGTCACTCCGTCCCATTTCCATCAGTCAATGCATCCCATTTCCAACTGTCACTGCATCCCATTTCTCAGTCACTGCATCCCATTTCCCTCAGTCACTGCATCCCATTTACCTCAGTCACTGCATCCCATTTCCCTATGTCACTGCATCCCATTGCCCTCAGTCACTGCATCCCATTTCCCTCAGTCACTGCATCTCATTTCACTCAGTCACTGCATCCCATTTCCCTCAGTCACTGCATCCCATTTCCCTCAGTCACTGCATCCCATTGCCCTCAGTCACTGCACCCCATTGCCCTCAGTCACCGCATCCCATTGTCCTCAGTCACGGCAATCCCATTTCACTCAGTCACTGCATTCCATTTCCCATAGTCACTGCATCTCATTTCCCTCAGTCACTGCATCCCATTGCCCTCAGTCACTGCATCCCATTGCCCTCAGTCACTGCATCCCATTGCCCTCAGTCACTGCATCCCATTTCCCACAGTGACTGCATCCCATTTCCCTCAGTCACTGCATCCCATTTCCCTCAGTCACTGCATCCCATTGCCCTCAGCCACTGCATCCCACTTCACTCAGTCAGTGCATCTCCTTTCCACAGTCACGGCAATTCCATTTCACTCAGTCACTGCGTCCCATTTCACTCATTCACTGCGTCCCATTTCCATCAGTCACTGCATCCCATTTCCCACTGTCACTGCGTCCCATTTCCCAGTCACTGCATCCCATTTCCCTCAGTCACTGCAACCCATTTCCCTCAGTCACTGCATCCCATTTCCTCAGTCACTGCATCTCCTTTCCACAGTCACGGCAATTACATTTCACTCAGTCACTGCGTCCCATTTCCCTCAGTCACTCCATCCCATTTCCCTCAGTCACTGCATCCCATTGCCGTCAGTCACTGCATCTCATTTCACTCAGTCACTGCATCCCATTTCCCTCAGTCACTGCATCCCATTTCCCTCAGTCACTGCATCCCATTGCCCTCAGTCACTGCATCCCATTGCCCTCAGTCACCGCATCCCATTGTCCTCAGTCACGGCAATCCCATTTCACTCAGTCACTGCATTCCCTTTCCCACAGTCACTGCATCCCATTTCCCTCAGTCACTGCATCCCATTGCCCTCAGTCACTGCATCCCATTGCCCTCAGTCACTGCATCCCATTTCCCACAGTGACAGCATCCGATTTCCCTCAGTCACTGCATCCCATTTCCCTCAGTCACAGCATCCCATTGCCCTCAGCCACTGCATCCCACTTCACTCAGTCAGTGCATCTCCTTTCCACAGTCACGGCAATTCCATTTCACTCAGTCACTGCGTCCCATTTCACTCAGTCACTGCGTCCCATTTCCATCAGTCACTGCATCCCATTTCCCACTGTCACTGCGTCCCATTTCCCAGTCACTGCATCCCATTTCCCTCAGTCACTGCATCCCATTTCCTCAGTCACTGCATCTCCTTTCCACAGTCACGGCAATTACATTTCACTCAGTCACTGCGTCCCATTTCCCTCAGTCACTGCATCCCATTTCCCTCAGTCACTGCATCCCATTGCCGTCAGTCACTGCATCCCATTTCACTCAGTCACTGCATCCCATTACCCTCAGACACTGCATCCCATTTTCGTCAGTCACTCCATCCCATTTCCCTCAGTCGCAGCATCCTATATCCCACAGACACTGCATTTCATTTCCCTAAGTCACTGCATCTCATTTCCACCAGTCACTGCATCCCATTTCATTCCCCACTGCATCTCATTTCACGCAGTCACTGCATCCCATTTCACTCAGTCACTGCATCCCATTACCCTCAGTCACTGCATCCCATTATCTTCAGTCGCAGGATCCCATTTCAAACAGACACTGCATACCATTTCCGTCAGTCACTGCATCCCATTTCCCTCAGTCACTGCATACCATTTCCCTCAGTCACTGCACACCATTTCCCTCAGTCACTGCATCTCATTTCACTCAGTCACTGCATCCCATTTCCGTCAGTCACTGCATCCCATTTCCCTCAGCCACTGAATCCCACTTCCCTCAGTCACTGCATCCCATTGCCCTCAGTCACTGCATCCCATTGCCCTCAGTCACTGCATCCCATTACCTCAGTCACTGCATCTCCTTTCCAGAGTCACGGCAATTCCATTTCCCACAGTGACTGCATCCCATTGCCCTCAGTCACTGCATCCCATTGCCCTCAATCACTGCATCCCATTGCCCTCAGCCACTGCATCCCACTTCACTCAGTCAGTGCATCTCCTTTCCACAGTCACGGCAATTCCATTTCACTCAGTCACTGCGTCCCATTTCACTCAGTCACTGCGTCCCATTTCCATCAGTCACTGCATCCCATTTCCCACTGTCACTGCATCCCATTTCCCAGTCACTGCATCCCATTTCCCTCAGTCACTGCATCCCATTTCCCTCAGTCACTGCATCCCATTTCCATCAGTCACTGCATCCCATTTCCCACTGTCACTGCATCCCATTTCACTCAGTCACTGCATCCCATTTCACTCAGTCACTGCATCCCATTACCCTCAGTCACTGCATCCCATTAACGTCAGTCGCAGGATCCCATTTCTAACAGACACTGCATCCCATTTCCGTCAGTCACTGCATCACATTTCCCTCAGTCACTGCATACCATTTCCCTCAGTCACTGCATCTCATTTCACTCAGTCACTGCATCCCATTTCCCAGTCACTGCATCCCATTTCCCTCAGTCACTGCATCCCATTGCCCTCAGTCACTGCATCCCATTGCCCTCAGTCACTGCATCCCATTGTCCTCAGTCACTGCATCCCATTTCACTCAGTCACTGCATCCCATTTCACTCAGTCACTGCATCCCATTACCCTCAGTCACTGCATCCCATTAACTTCAGTCGCAGGATCCCATTTCAAACAGACACTGCAACCCATTTCCCTCAGTCACTGCATCTCATTTCACTCAGTCACTGCATCCCATTTCACTCAGTCACTGCATCCCATTTCCCTCAGTCACTGCATCCCACTTCCCTCAGTCACTGCATCCCATTTCCCACAATGACTGCATCCCATTTCCCACAGTCACAGTAATCCCATTTCCCACAGTCACTGCATCCCATTTCCTCAGTCACTGCATCTCCTTTCCACAGTCACGGCAATCCCATTTCACTCAGTCACGGCATCCCATTTCACTCAGTCACTGCATCCCATTTCACAGAGTCACTGCATCCCATTTCCCACAGTCACAGCATCCCATTTCCCTCAGGCACTGCATCCCATTTCCCTCAGTCGCGGCATCCAATATCCCACAGACACTGCATTTCCTTTCGTTAAGACAATGCATCGCAATTTCACTCAGTCACTGCATTCAAATTTCACTCAGTCACTGCATACATTTTCATCAGTCACTGCATCCCATTACCCTCAGTCGCAGCATCCCATTTCCCACAGACACTGCATTTCCTTTCCCTTAGTCACTGCATCTCATTTCCAACAGTCACTGCATCCCATTTCACTCCCCACTGCATCCCATTTCACACAGCCACTGCATCCAATTTCACTCAGCCACTGCATCCCAGTTCACATAGTCACCGCATCCCAAATCACACAGTCACCGCATCCCAGTTCACAAAGTCACCGCATCCCAGTTCATTCAGTCACTGTATCCGATTTCAATCAGTCACTGCGCGCATTTCACTCAGTCACTGCATTTCATTTCACTCATTCACTGCATCCCATTTCGCTCAGTCAATGCATCCCATTCTACTCAGTCACTGCATCCCATTTCCTCAGTCACTGCATCCCATTCTACTCAGTCACTGCATCCCATTTCACTCAGTCAGTGCATCTCCTTTCCACAGTCACGGCAATTCCATTTCACTCAGTCACTGCCTCCCATTTCACTCAGTCACTGCGTCCCATTTCCATCAGTCACTGCATCCCATTTCCCACTGTCACTGCATCCCATTTCCCAGTCACTGCATCCCATTTCCCTCAGTCACTCCATCCCATTTCCCTCAGTCACTGCATCCCATTTCCTAAGTCACTGCATCTCCTTTCCACAGTCACGGCAATTACATTTCATTCAGTCACTGCGTCCCATTTCACTCAGTCACTGCGACCCATTTCCATCAGTCACTGCATCCCATTTCCAACTGTCACTGCATCCCATTTCCCAGTCACTGCATCCCATTTCCCTCAGTCACTGCATCCCATTTCCCTCAGTCACTGCATCCCATTTCCCTCAGTCACTGCATCCCATTGCCCTCAGTCACTGCATCCCATTGTCCTCAGTCACTGCATCCCATTACCTCAGTCACTGCATCTCCTTTCCAGAGTCACGGCAATTCCATTTCCCACAGTGTCTGCGTCCCATTGCCCTCAGTCACTGAATCCCATTGCCCACAGCCACTGCATCCCACTTCACTCAGTCAGTGCATCTCCTTTCCAGAGTCACGGCAATTCCATTTCACTCAGTCACTGCGTCCCATTTCACTCAGTCACTGCGTCCCATTTCCATCAGTCACTGCATCCCATTTCCCACTGTCACTGCATCCCATTGCCCTCAGTCACTGCATCCCATTGCCCTCAGTCACTGCATCACATTTCCCTCAGTCACTGCATAGAATTTCCCTCAGTCACTGCATCTCATTTCACTCAGTCACTGCATCCCATTTCCCTCAGTCACTGCATTCCATTTCCCTCAGTCACTGCATCCCATTGCCCTCAGTCACTGCATCCCATTGCCCTCAGTCACTGCATCCCATTGTCCTCAGTCACTGCATCCCATTTCACTCAGTCACTGCATCCCATTTCACTCAGTCACTGCATCCCATTACCCTCAGTCACTGCATCCCATTAACTTCAGTCGCAGGATCCCATTTCAAACAGAAACTGCATCCCATTTCCCTCAGTCACTGCATCCCATTGCCCTCAGTCACTGCATCCCATTGTGCTCAGTCAGTGCATCCCATTTCACTCAGTCACTGCATCCCATTACCCTCAGACACTGCATCCCATTTCCGTCAGTCACTCCATCCCATTTCCCTCAATCGCAGCATCCTATAGCCCACAGACACTGCATTTCCTTTCCTTAAGACACTGCATCGCATTTCACTCAGTCACTGCATCCCTTTTCACTCAGTCACTGCATCCATTTCCATCAGTCACTGCATCCCATGACCCTCAGTCACTGCATCCCATTACCCTCAGTCGCAGCATCCCATTTGCCACAGACACTGCATTTCCTTTCCCTTAATCACTGCATCTCATTTCCAACAGTCACTGCATCCCATTTCACTCCCCACTGCATCCCATTTCACTCAGCCACTGCATCCCATTTCACTCAGCCACTGCATCCCATTTCACTCAGGCACTGCATCCCAGTTCACATAGTCACCGCATCCCACTTCACACAGTCACCACATCCCAGTTCACAAAGTCACCGCATCCCAGTTCCGTCAGTCACTGCATTCCAGTTCCATCAGTCACTGTATCCGATTTCAATCAGTCACTGCGCGCATTTCACTCATTCACTGCATCCCATTTCAAGCAGTCACTGCATCGCATTTCACTCAGTCACTGCATCCCATTTCACTCAGTCAGTGCATCACATTTCCCTCAGTCACTGCCTCTCATTTCCTCAGTCACTGCATCTCCTTTCCACAGTCACGGCAATTCCATTTCACTCAGTCACTGCGTCCCATTTCACTTAGTCACTGCGTCCCATTTCCATCAGTCACTGCATCCCATTTCCCACTGTCACTGCATCCCATTTCCGAGTCACTGCATCCCATTTCCCTCAGTCACTCCATCCCATTTCCCTCAGTCACTGCATCCCATTTCCTCAGTCACTGCATCACCTTTCCACAGTCACTACAAATACATTTCACTCAGTCACTGCGTCCCATTTCACTCAGTCACTGCATCCCATTTCCATCAGTCAATGCATCCCATTTCCAACTGTCACTGCATCCCATTTCCCAGTCACTGCATCCCATTTCCCTCAGTCACTGCATCCCATTTCCCTATGTCACTGCATCCCATTTCCCTATGTCACTGCATCCCATTGCCCTCAGTCACTGCATCCCATTTCCCTCAGTCACTGCATCCCATTTCAAGCAGTCACTGCATCGCATTTCACTCAGTCACTGCATCCCATTTCACTCAGTCAGTGCATCACATTTCCCTCAGTCACTGCTCCCATTTCACTCAGTCACTGCGTCCCATTTCCATCAGTCACTGCATCCCATTTCCCACTGTCACTGCATCCCATTTCCGAGTCACTGCATCCCATTTCCCTCAGTCACTCCATCCCATTTCCCTCAGTCACTGCATCCCATTTCCTCAGTCACTGCATCACCTTTCCACAGTCACTACAAATACATTTCACTCAGTCACTGCGTCCCATTTCACTCAGTCACTGCGTCCCATTTCCATCAGTCAATGCATCCCATTTCCAACTGTCACTGCATCCCATTTCCCAGTCACTGCATCCCATTGCCCTCAGTCACTGCATCCCATTGTCCTCAGTCACTGCATCCCATTTCACTCAGTCACTGCATCCATTTCCATCAGTCACTGCATCCCATTACGCTCAGTCATTGCATCCCATTACCCTCAGTCCCAGCATCCCATTTCCCACAGACACTGCATTTCATTTCCCTAAGTCACTGCATCTCATTTCCACCAGTCACTGCATCCCATTTCACTCCCCACTGCATCCCATTTCACTCAGCCACTGCATCCAATTTCACTCAGCCACTGCATCCCAGTTCCATCAGTCACTGTATCCGATTTCAATCAGTCACTGCGCGCATTTCACTCAGTCACTGCATTTCATTTCACTCATTCACTGCATCCCATTTCAAGCAGTCACTGCATCCCATTACCCTCAGTCACTGCATCCCATTAACGTCAGTCGCAGGATCCCATTTCTAACAGACACTGCATCCCATTTCCGTCAGTCACTGCATCACATTTCCCTCAGTCACTGCATACCATTTCCCTCAGTCACTGCATCTCATTTCACTCAGTCACTGCATCCCATTTCCCAGTCACTGCATCCCATTTCCCTCAGTCACTGCATCCCATTGCCCTCAGTCACTGCATCCCATTGCCCTCAGTCACTGCATCCCATTGTCCTCAGTCACTGCATCCCATTTCACTCAGTCACTGCATCCCATTTCACTCAGTCACTGCATCCCATTACCCTCAGTCACTGCATCCCATTAACTTCAGTCGCAGGATCCCATTTCAAACAGACACTGCAACCCATTTCCCTCAGTCACTGCATCTCATTTCACTCAGTCACTGCATCCCATTTCACTCAGTCACTGCATCCCATTTCCCTCAGTCACTGCATCCCACTTCCCTCAGTCACTGCATCCCATTTCCCACAGTGACTGCATCCCATTTCCCACAGTCACAGCAATCCCATTTCCCACAGTCACTGCATCCCATTTCCTCAGTCACTGCATCTCCTTTCCACAGTCACGGCAATCCCATTTCACTCTGTCACGGCATCCCATTTCACTCAGTCACTGCATCCCATTTCACAGAGTCACTGCATCCCATTTCCCACAGTCACTGCATCCCATTTCCCTCAGGCACTGCATCCCATTTCCCTCAGTCGCGGCATCCAATATCCCACAGACACTGCATCTCCTTTCGTTAAGACAATGCATTGCAATTTCACTCAGTCACTGCATTCAAATTTCACTCAGTCACTGCATACATTTTCATCAGTCACTGCATCCCATTACCCTCAGTCACAGCATCCCATTACCCTCAGTCGCAGCATCCCATTTCCCACAGACACTGCATTTCCTTTCCCTTAGTCACTGCATCTCATTTCCAACAGTCACTGCATCCCATTTCACTCCCCACTGCATCCCATTTCACACAGCCACTGCATCCAATTTCACTCAGCCACTGCATTCCAGTTCACATAGTCACCGCATCCCAAATCACACAGTCACCGCATCCCAGTTCACAAAGTCACCGCATCCCAGTTCATTCAGTCACTGTATCCGATTTCAATCAGTCACTGCGCGCATTTCACTCAGTCACTGCATTTCATTTCACTCATTCACTGCATCCCATTTCAAGCAGTCACTGCATCCCATTTCGCTCAGTCAATGCATCCCATTCTACTCAGTCACTGCATCCCATTTCCTCAGTCACTGCATCTCCTTTCCACAGTCACGGCAATTCCATTTCACTCAGTCACTGCGTCCCATTTCACTCAGTCACTGCGTCCCATTTCCATCAGTCACTGCATCCCATTTCCCACTGTCACTGCAACCCATTTCCCAGTCACTGCATCCCATTTCCCTCAGTCACTCCATCCCATTTCCCTCAGTCACTGCATCCCATTTCCTAAGTCACTGCATCTCCTTTCCACAGTCACGGCAATTACATTTCATTCAGTCACTGCGTCCCATTTCACTCAGTCACTGCGACCCATTTCCATCAGTCACTGCATCCCATTTCCCTCAGTCACTGCATCCCATTTCCCAGTCACTGCATCCCATTTCCCTCAGTCACTGCATCCCATTTCCCTCAGTCACTGCATCCCATTTCCCTCAGTCACTGCATCCCATTGCCCTCAGTCACTGCATCCCATTGTCCTCAGTCACTGCATCCCATTTCACTCAGTCACTGCATCCCATTTCACTCAGTCACTGCATCCCATTTCACTCAGTCACTGCATCCCATTACCCTCAGTCACTGCATCCCATTAACTTCAGTCGCAGGATCCCATTTCAAACAGACACTGCATCCCATTTCCGTCAGTCACTGCATCACATTTCCCTCAGTCGCTGCATACCATTTCCCTCAGTCACTGCATCCCATTTCCCTCAGTCACTGCATCCCATTTCCCTCAGTCACTGCATCCCATTGCCCTCAGTCACTGCATCCCATTGCCCTCAGTCACTGCATCCCATTGCCCTCAGTCACTGCATCCCATTTCACTCAGTCACTGCATCCCATTACCCTCAGTCACTGCATCCCATTAACTTCAGTCGCAGGATCCCATTTCAAACAGACACTGCATCCCATTTCCCTCAGTCACTGCATCTCATTTCACTCAGTCACTGCATCCCATTACCCTCAGTCGCAGCATCCCATTTCCCACAGACACTGCATTTCCTTTCCCTTAGTCACTGCATCTCATTTCCAACAGTCACTGCATCCCATTTCACTCCCCACTGCATCCCATTTCATTCAGCCACTGCATCCAATTTCACTCAGCCACTGCATCCCAGTTCACATAGTCACCGCATCCCAGTTCACACAGTCACCACATCCCAGTTCACAAAGTCACCGCATCCCAGTTCCATCAGTCACTGTATCCGATTTCAATCAGTCACTGCGCGCATTTCAGTCAGTCACTGCATCCCATTCCACTCAGTCACTGCTTCCCATTCCACACAGTCACTGCATCCCATTTCACTCAGTCAGTGCATCACATTTCCCTCAGTCACTGCATCTCATTTCCTCAGTCACTGCTTCTCCTTTCCACAGTCACGGCAATTCCATTTCACTCAGTCACTGCGTCCCATTTCACTCAGTCACTGCGTCCCATTTCCATCAGTCACTGCATCCCATTTCCCACTGTCACTGCATCACATTTCCACCAGTCACTTCATCCCATTTCCTTCAGTCACTGCATCCCATTTCCTCAGTCACTGCATCTCCTGTCCACAGTCACGGCAATTACATTTCACTCAGTCACTGCGTCCCATTTCCATCAGTCACTGCATCCCATTTCCAACTGTCACTACATCCCATTTCCCAGTCACTGCAGCCCATTTCCCTCAGTCACTGCATCCCATTTCCCTCAGTCACTGCATCCCATTGCCCTCAGTCACTGCATCCCATTGTCCTCAGTCACTGCATCCCATTTCACACAGTCACTGCTTCCCATTACCCTCAGTCACTGCATCCCATTAACTTCAGTCGCAGGATCCCATTTAAAACAGACACTGCATCCCATTTCCGTCAGTCACTGCATCACATTTCGATCAGTCACTGCATACCATTTCCCTCAGTCACTGCATCTCATTTCACTCAGTCACTGCATCCCATTTCCCTCAGTCACTGCATCCCATTGCCCTCAGTCACTGCATCCCATTGCCTTGAGTCACCGCATCCCATTGTCCTCAGTCACTGCATCCCATTTCACTCAGTCACTGCATCCCATTACCCTCAGTCACTGCATCCCATTAACTTCAGTCGCAGGATCCCATTTCAAACAGACACTGCATCCCATTTTCCTCAGTCACTGCATCACATTTCACTCAGTCACTGCATCCCATTTCACTCAGTCACTGCATCCATTTCCATCAGTCACTGCATCCCATTACCCTCAGTCGCAGCATCCCATTTCCCATAGACACTGCATTTCCTTTCCCTTAGTCACTGCATCTCATTTCCAACAGTCACTGCATCCCATTGCCCTCAGTCACTGCATCCCATTGCCCTCAGTCACTGCATCCCATTTCCTCAGTCACTGCATCTCATTTCACTCAGCCACTGCATCCAATTTCACTCAGCCACTGCATCCCAGTTCACATAGTCACCGCATCCCAGTTCACACAGTCACCACATCCCAGTTCACAAAGTCACCGCATCCCAGTTCCATCAGTCACTGTATCCGATTTCAATCAGTCACTGCGCGCATTTCACTCAGTCACTGCATTTCATTTCACTCATTCACTGCATCCCATTTCAAGCAGTCACTGCATCGCATTTCACTCAGTCACTGCATCCCATTTCACTCAGTCAGTGCATCACATTTCCCTCAGTCACTGCATCTCATTTCCTCAGTCACTGCATCTCCTTTCCACAGTCACGGCAATTCCATTGCACTCAGTCACTGCGTCCCATTTCACTCAGTCACTGCGTCCCATTTCCATCAGTCACTGCATCCCATTTCCCACTGTCACTGCATCCCAATTCCGAGTCACTGCATCCCATTTCCCTCAGTCACTCCATCCCATTTCCCACTGTCACTGCATCCCATTTCCTCAGTCACTGCATCACCTTTCCACAGTCACTACAAATACATTTCACTCAGTCACTGCGTCCCATTTCACTCAGTCACTGCGTCCCATTTCCATCAGTCAATGCATCCCATTTCCAACTGTCACTGCATCCCATTTCCCAGTCACTGCATCCCATTTCCCTCAGTCACTGCATCCCATTTCCCTATGTCACTGCATCCCATTTCCCTATGTCACTGCATCCCATTGCCCTCAGTCACTGCATCCCATTTCCCTCAGTCACTGCATCCCATTTCAAGCAGTCACTGCATCGCATTTCACTCAGTCACTGCATCCCATTTCACTCAGTCAGTGCATCACATTTCCCTCAGTCACTGCGTCCCATTTCACTCAGTCACTGCGTCCTATTTCCATCAGTCACTGCATCCCATTTCCCACTGTCACTGCATCCCATTTCCGAGTCACTGCATCCCATTTCCCTCAGTCACTCCAACCCATTTCCCTCAGTCACTGCATCCCATTTCCTCAGTCACTGCATCACCTTTCCACAGTCACTACAAATACATTTCACTCAGTCACTGCGTCCCATTTCACTCAGTCACTGCGTCCCATTTCCATCAGTCAATGCATCCCATTTCCAACTGTCACTGCATCCCATTTCCCAGTCACTGCATCCCATTTCCCGCAGTCACTGCATCCCATTGCCCTCAGTCACTGCATCCCATTGTCCTCAGTCACTGCATCCCATTGTCCTCAGTCACTGCATCCCATTTCACTCAGTCACTGCTTCCATTTCCATCAGTCACTGCATCCCATTACGCTCAGTCATTGCATCCCATTACCCTCAGTCCCAGCATCCCATTTCCCACAGACACTGCATTTCTTTTCCCTAAGTCACTGCATCTCATTTCCACCAGTCACTGCATCCCATTTCACTCCCCACTGCATCCCATTTCACTCAGCCACTGCATCCAATTTCACTCAGCCACTGCATCCCAGTTCACATAGTCACCGCATCCCAATTCACACAGTCACCACATCCCAGTTCACAAAGTCACCGCATCCCAGTTCCATCAGTCACTGTATCCGATTTCAATCAGTCACTGCGCGCATTTCACTCAGTCACTGCATTTCATTTCACTCATTCACTGCATCCCATTTCGCTCAGTCACTGCATCCCATTCCACTCAGTCACTGCATCCCATTCCACTCAGTCACTGCATCCCTTTCCACTCAGTCACTGCATTCCATTCCACTCAGTCACTGCATCCCATTTCACTCAGTCAGTGCATCACATTACCCTCAGTCACTGCATCTCATTTCCTCAGTCACTGCATCTCCTTTCCACAGTCACGGCAATTCCATTTCACTCAGTCACTGCGTCCCATTTCACTCAGTCACTGCGTCCCATTTCCATCAGTCACTGCATCCCATTTCCCACTGTCACTGCATCCCATTTCCCAGTCACTGCATCCCATTTCCCTCAGTCACTCCATCCCATTTCCCTTACTCACTGCATCCCATTTCCTCAGTCACTGCATCTCCTTTCCGCAGTCACAGCAATTACATTTCACACAGTCACTGCGTCCCATTTCACTCAGTCACTGCGTCCCATTTCCATCAGTCACTGCATCCCATTTCCAACTGTCACTGCATCCCATTTCCCAGTCACTGCATCCCATTTCCCTCAGTCACTGCATCCCATTGCCCTCAGTCACTGCATCCCATTGTCCTCAGTCACTGCATCCCATTTCACTCAGTCACTGCATCCCATTTCACTCAGTCACTGCATCCCATTACCCTCAGTCACTGCATCCCATTAACTTCAATCGCAGGATCCCATTTCAAACAGTCACTGCATCCCATTTCCGTCAGTCACTGCATCACATTTCCCTCAGTCGCTGCATCCCATTTCCCTCAGTCACTGCATCCCATTACCCTCAGTCACTGCATCCCATTGCCCTCAGTCACTGGATCCCATTGCCCTCAGTCATTGCATCCCATTGTCCTCAGTCACTGCATCCCATTTCACTCAGTCACTGCATCCCATTACCCTCAGTCACTGCATCCCATGAACTTCAGACGCAGGATCCCATTTCAAACAGACACTGCATCCCATTACCCTCAGTCGCAGCATCCCATTTCCCGCAGACACTGCATTTCCTTTCCCTTAGTCACTGCATCTCATTTCCAACAGTCACTGCATCCCATTTCACTCCCCACTGCATCCCATTTCATTCAGCCACTGCATCCAATTTCACTCAGCCACTGCATCCCAGTTCACATAGTCACCGCATCCCAGTTCACACAGTCACCACATCCCAGTTCACAAAGTCACCGCATCCCAGTTCCATCAGTCACTGTATCCGATTTCAATCAGTCACTGCGCGCATTTCAGTCAGTCACTGCATCCCATTTCAAACAGACACTGCATCCCATTACCCTCAGTCGCAGCATCCCATTTCCCGCAGACACTGCATTTCCTTTCCCTTAGTCACTGCATCTCATTTCCAACAGTCACTGCATCCCATTTCACTCCCCACTGCATCCCATTTCATTCAGCCACTGCATCCAATTTCACTCAGCCACTGCATCCCAGTTCACATAGTCACCGCATCCCAGTTCACACAGTCACCACATCCCAGTTCACAAAGTCACCGCATCCCAGTTCCATCAGTCACTGCATCCGATTTCAATCAGTCACTGCGCGCATTTCAGTCAGTCACTGCATCCCATTTCGCTCAGTCACTGCATCCCATTCCACTCAGTCACTGCATCCCATTCCACTCAGTCACTGCTTCCCATTCCACTCAGTCACTGCATCCCATTTCACTCAGTCAGTGCATCACATTTCCAACAGTCACTGGATCTCATTTCCTCAGTCACTGCTTCTCCTTTCCACAGTCACGGCAATTACATTTCACTCAGTCACTGCGTCCCATTTCACTCAGTCACTGCGTCCCATTTCCATCAGTCACTGCGTCCCATTTCCATCAGTCACTGCATCCCATTTCCAACTGTCACTGCATCCCATTTCCCAGTCACTGCATCACATTTCCCTCAGTCACTGCTTCCCATTACCCTAAGTCACTGCATCTCATTTCACTCAGTCACTGCATCCCATTTCCTTCAGTCACTGCATCCCATTTCCCTCAGTCACTGCATCCCATTGCCCTCAGTCACTGCATCCCATTGCCCTCAGTCACCGCATCCCATTTCACTCAGTCACTGCATCCCATTTCACTCAGTAACTGCATCCCATTAACTTCAGTCGCAGGATCCCATTTCAAACAGACACTGCATCCCATTTTCCTCAGTCACTGCATCTCATTTCACTCAGTCACTGCATCCCATTTCCCTCAGTCACTGCATCCCACTTCCCTCAGTCACTGCATCCCATTTCCCACAGTGACTGCATCCGATTTCCCACAGTCCATGCATCCCATTTCCCTCAGTCACTGCATCCCATTGCCCTCAGTCACTGCATCCCCTTGAACTCAGCCACTGCATCCCACTTCACTCAGTCACTGCATCTCCTTTCACACAGTCACAGCAATCCCATTTCCCTCAGTCACTGCATCCCATTTCCTCAGTCACTGCATCTCCTTTCCACAGTCACGGCAATCCCATTTCACTCAGTCACTGCATCCCATTTCACTCAGTCACGGCATCCCATTTCACAGAGTCACTGCATCCCATTTCCCAAAGTCACTGCATCCCATTTCCCTCAGTCACTGCATCCCATTTCCCAAAGTCACTGCATCCCATTTCCCTCAGTCACTGCATCCCATTGCCCTCAGTCACTGCATCCCATTTCCCACAGTGACTGCATCCCATTTCCCTCAGTCACTGCATCCCATTTCCTCAGTCAGTGCATGTCCTTTCCACAGACACGGCAATTCCATTTCACTCAGTCACTGCGTCCCATTTCACTCAGTCACTGCGTCCCATTTCCATCAGTCACTGCATCCCATTTCCCACTGTCACTGCATCCCATTTCCCAGTCACTGCATCCCATTACCCTCAGTCACTGCATCCCATTTCCTCAGTCACTGCATTTCCTTTCCACAGTCACGGCAATTACATTTCACTCAGTCACTGCGTCCCATTTCACTCAGTCACTGCGTCCCATTTCCATCAGTCACTGCATCCCATTTCCAACTGTCACTGCATCCCATTTCCCAGTCACTGCATCCCATTTCCCTCAGTCACTGCATCCCATTTCCCTCAGTCACGGCATCCTATTGCCCTCAGTCACTGCATCCCATTGTGCTCAGTCAGTGCATCCCATTTCACTCAGTCACTGCATCCCATTACCCTCAGACACTGCATCCCATTTCCGTCAGTCACTCCATCCCATTTCCCTCAGTCGCAGCATCCTATATCCCACAGACACTGCATTTCCTTTCCTTAAGACACTGCATCGCATTTCACTCAGTCACGGCATCCCTTTTCACTCAGTCACTGTATCCATTTCCATCAGTCACTGCATCCCATGACCCTCAGTCACTGCATCCCATTACCCTCAGTCGCAGCATCCCATTTGCCACAGACACTGCATTTCCTTTCCCTTAGTCACTGCATCTCATTTCCAACAGTCACTGCATCCCATTTCACTCCCCACTGCATCCCATTTCACTCAGCCACTGCATCCCATTTCACTTAGCCACTGCATCCCATTTCACTCAGCCACTGCATCCCATTTCACTCAGCCACTGCATCCCAGTTCACATAGTCACCGCATCCCACTTCACACAGTCACCACATCCCAGTTCACAAAGTCACCGCATCCCAGTTCCGTCAGTCACTGCATTCCAGTTCCATCAGTCACTGTATCCGATTTCTATCAGTCACTGCACGCATTTCACTCAGTCACTGCATCTCATTTCACTCATTCACTGCATCCCATTTCACGCAGTCACTGCGTCACATTTCACTCAGGCACTGTATCCCATTTCCCTAAGTCACTGCACCCAAAGCCCGCCCAGGCACTGAATCCCTATTAACTCAGTCACTCCTTCCCAGTACCTCCATCACTGCATCCCATTTCACTCAGTCACTGCTTCCATTTCCATCAGTCACTGCATCCCATTACGCTCAGTCATTGCATCCCATTACCCTCAGTCCCAGCATCCCATTTCCCACAGACACTGCATTTCATTTCCCTAAGTCACTGCATCTCATTTCCACCAGTCACTGCATCCCATTTCATTCCCCACTGCATCTCATTTCACGCAGTCACTGCATCCCATTTCACTCAGTCACTGCATCCCATTACCCTCAGTCACTGCATCCCATTAACTTCAGTCGCAGGATCCCATTTCAAACAGACACTGCACACCATTTCCCTCAGTCACTGCACACCATTTCCCTCAGTCACTGCATCTCATTTCACTCAGTCACTGCATCCCATTTCCGTCAGTCACTGCGTCCCATTTCCCTCAGTTACTGCATCCCACTTCCCTCAGTCACTGCATCCCATTGTCCTCAGTCACTGCATCCCATTTCACTCAGTCACTGCATCCCATTTCACTCAGTCACTGCATCCCATTACCTCAGTCACTGCATCTCCTTTCCAGAGTCACGGCAATTCCATTTCCCACAGTGACTGCGTCCCATTGCCCTCAGTCACTGAATCCCATTGCCCTCAATCACTGCATCCCATTGCCCACAGCCACTGCATCCCACTTCACTCAGTCAGTGCATCTCCTTTCCAGAGTCACGGCAATTCCATTTCACTCAGTCACTGCGTCCCATTTCACTCAGTCACTGCGTCCCATTTCCATCAGTCACTGCATCCCATTTCCCACTGTCACTGCATCCCATTTCCCAGTCACTGCATCCCATTGTCCTCAGTCACTGCATCCCATTGCCCTCAGTCACTGCATCCCATTGTCCTCAGTCACTGCATCCCATTTCACTCAGTCACTGCATCCCATTACCCTCAGTCACTGCATCCCATTAACTTCAGTCGCAGGATCCCATTTCAAACAGACACTGCATCCCATTTCCGTCAGTCACTGCATCACATTTCCCTCAGTCACTGCATAGAATTTCCCTCAGTCACTGCATCTCATTTCACTCAGTCACTGCATCCCATTGCCCTCAGTCACTGCATCCCATTGCCCTCAGTCACTGCATCCCATTGTCCTCAGTCACTGCATCCCATTGTCCTCAGTCACTGCATCCCATTTCACTCAGTCACTGCATCCCATTACCCTCAGTCACTGCATCCCATTAACTGCAGTCGCAGGATCCCATTTCAAACAGAAACTGCATCCCATTTCCCTCAGTCACGGCATCCCATTGCCCTCAGTCACTGCATCCCATTGTGCTCAGTCAGTGCATCCCATTTCACTCTGTCACTGCATCCCATTACCCTCAGACACTGCATCCCATTTCCGTCAGTCACTCCATCCCAATTCCCTCAGTCGCAGCATCCTATATCCCACAGACACTGCATTTCCTTTCCTTAAGACACTGCATCGCATTTCACTCAGTCACTGCATCCCTTTTCACTCAGTCACTGCATCCATTTCCATCAGTCACTGCATCCTATGACCCTCAGTCACTGCATCCCATTACCCTCAGTCGCAGCATCCCATTTGCCACAGACACTGCATTTCCTTTCCCTTAGTCACTGCATCTCATTTCCAACAGTCACTGCATCCCATTTCACTCCCCACTGCATCCCATTTCACTCAGCCACTGCATCCCATTTCACTCAGCCACTGCATCCAATTTCACTCAGCCACTGCATCCAATTTCACTCAGCCACTGCATCCCAGTTCACATAGTCACCGCATCCCACTTCACACAGTCACCACATCCCATTTCACAAAGTCACCGCATCCCAGTTCCGTCAGTCACTGCATTCCAGTTCCATCAGTCACTGTATCCGATTTCTATCAGTCATTGCACGCATTTCACTCAGTCACTGCATCTCATTTCACTCATTCACTGCATCCCATTTCACGCAGTCACTGCATCACATTTCACTCAGGCACTGTATCCCATTTCCCTAAGTCACTGCACCCAAAGCCCGCCCAGGCACTGCATCCCTATTAACTCAGTCACTCCTTCCCAGTACCTCCATCACTGCATCCCATTTCACTCAGTCACTGCTTCCATTTCCATCAGTCACTGCATCCCATTCCCCTCAGTCATTGCATCCCATTACCCTCAGTCCCAGCATCCCATTTCCCACAGACACTGCATTTCATTTCCCTAAGTCACTGCATCTCATTTCCACCAGTCACTGCATCCCATTTCATTCCCCACTGCATCTCATTTCACGCAGTCACTGCATCCCATTTCACTCAGTCACTGCATCCCATTACCCTCAGTCACTGCATCCCATTAACTTCAGTCGCAGGAGCCCATTTCAAACAGACACTGTATACCATTTCCGTCAGTCACGGCATCCCATTTCCCTCAGTCACTGCACACCATTTCCCTCAGTCACTGCACACCATTTCCCTCAGTCACTGCATCTCATTTCACTCAGTACTGCATCCAATTTCCGTCAGTCACTGCATCCCATTTCCCTCAGTTACTGCATCCCACTTCCCTCAGTCACTGCATCCCATTGCCCTCAGTCACTGCATCCCATTGCCCTCAGTCACTGCATCCCATTGTCCTCAGTCACTGCATCCCATTTCACTCAGTCACTGCATCCCATTTCACTCAGTCACTGCATCCCATTACCTCAGTCACTGCATCTCCTTTCCAGAGTCACGGCAATTCCATTTCCCACAGTGACTGCGTCCCATTGCCCTCAGTCACTGAATCCCATTGCCCTCAATCACTGCATCCCATTGCCCACAGCCACTGCATCCCACTTCACTCAGTCAGTGCATCTCCTTTCCAGAGTCACGGCAATTCCATTTCACTCAGTCACTGCGTCCCATTTCACTCAGTCACTGCGTCCCATTTCCATCAGTCACTGCATCCCATTTCCCACTGTCACTGCATCCCATTTCCCAGTCACTGCATCCCATTGCCCTCAGTCACTGCATCCCATTGTCCTCAGTCACTGCATCCCATTTCACTCAGTCACTGCATCCCATTTCACTCAGTCACTGCATCCCATTACCCTCAGTCACTGCATCCCATTAACTTCAGTCGCAGGATCCCATTTCAAACAGACACTGCATCCCATTTCCGTCAGTCACTGCATCACATTTCCCTCAGTCACTGCATAGAATTTCCCTCAGTCACTGCATCCCATTTCACACAGTCACTGCATCCCATTTCCCTCAGTCACTGCATTCCATTTCCCTCAGTCACTGCATCCCATTGCCCTCAGTCACTGCATCCCATTGCCCTCAGTCACTGCATCCCATTGTCCTCAGTCACTGCATCCCATTTCACTCAGTCACTGCATCCCATTTCACTCAGTCACTGCATCCCATTACCCTCAGTCACTGCATCCCATTAACTTCAGTCGCAGGATCCCATTTCAAACAGAAACTGCATCCCATTTCCCTCAGTCACTGCATCTCATTTCACTCAGTCACTGCATCCCATTTCCCTCAGGCACTGCATGCGACTTCCCTCAGTCACTGCATCCCATTTCCCACAGTGACTGCATCCCATTTCCCACAGTCACTGCATCCCATTTCCCTCAGTCACTGCATCCCATTGCCCTCAGTCACTGCATCCCATTGGCCTCAGCCACTGCATCGCACTTCACTCAGTCACTGCATCTCCTTTCCACAGTCACAGCAATCCCATTTCCCTCAGTCACTGCATCCCATTTCCTCAGTCACTGCATCTCCTTTCCACAGTCACGGCAATCCCATTTTACTCAGTCACTGCATCCCATTTCACTCAATCACTGCATCCCATTTCACAGAGTCACTGCATCCCATTTCCCACAGTCACTGCGTCCCATTTCCCACAGTCACTGCATCCCATTTCCCTCAGTCACTGCATCCCATTGCCCTCAGTCACTGCATCCCATTTCCCACAGTGACTGCATCCCATTGCCCTCAGCCACTGCATCCCACTTCACTCAGTCAGTGCATCTCCTTTCCACAGTCACGGCAATTCAATTTCACTCAGTCACTGCGTCCCGTTTCACTCAGTCACTGCGTCCCATTTCCATCAGTCACTGCATCCCATTTCCCACTGTCACTGCATCCCATTTCCCTCAGTCACTGCATCCCATTACCCTCAGTCACTGCATCCCATTTCCCTCAGTCACTGCATCGCATTTCCCTCAGTCGCGGCATCCAATATCCCACAGACACTGCATTTCCTTTCCTTAAGACACTGCATCGCATTTCACTCAGTCACTGCATCCCATTTCACTCAGTCCCTGCATCCATTTCCATCAGTCACTGCATCCCATTACCCTCAGTCACTGCATCCCATTACCCTCAGTCGCAGCATCCCATTTCCCACAGACACTGCATTTCCTTTCCCTTAGTCACTGCATCTCATTTCCAACAGTCACTGCATCCCATTTCACTCCCCACTGCATCCCATTTCATTCAGCCACTGCATCCAATTTCACTCAGCCACTGCATCCCAGTTCACATAGTCACCGCATCCCAGTTCACACAGTCACCACATCCCAGTTCACAAAGTCACCGCATCCCAGTTCCATCAGTCACTGTATCCGATTTCAATCAGTCACTGCGCTCATTTCACTCAGTCACTGCATTTCATTTCACTCATTCACTGCATCCCATTTCAAGCAGTCACTGCATCGCATTTCACTCAGTCACTGCATCCCATTTCGCTAAGTCACAGCATCCCATTCCACTCAGTCACTGCATCCCATTCCACTCAGTCACTGCATCCCATTTCCCTCAGTCACTGCATCCCATTTCCTCAGTCACTGCATCTCCTTTCCACAGTCACAGCAATTCCATTTCACTCAGTCACTGCGTCCCATTTCACTCAGTCACTGCGTCCCACTTCCATCAGTCACTGCATCCCATTTCCAACTGTCACTGCATCCCATTTCCCAGTCACTGCATCCCATTTCCCTCAGTCACTGCCTCCCATTGCCCTCAGTCACTGCATCCCATTGCCCTCAGTCACTGCATCCCATTGTCCTCAGTCACTGCATCCCATTTCACTCAGTCACTGCATCCCATTTCACTCAGTCACTGCATCCCATTACCCTTAGTCACTGCATCCCATTAACTTCAGTCGCAGGATCCCATTTCAAACAGACACTGCATCCCATTTCCGTCAGTCACTGCATCACATTTCCCTCAGTCACTGCATACCATTTCCCTCAGTCACTGCATCCCATTGTGCTCAGTCACTGCCTCCCATTGTGCTCAGTCAGTGCATCCCATTTCACTCAGTCACTGCATCCCATTACCCTCAGACACTGCATCCCATTTCCGTCAGTCACTCCATCCCATTTCCCTCAGTCGCAGCATCCTATATCCCACAGACACTGCATTTCCTTTCCTTAAGACACTGCTTCGCATTTCACTCAGACACTGCATCGCATTTCACTCAGTCACTGCATCCATTTCCATCAGTCACTGCATCCCATTACCCTCAGTCGCAGCATCCCATTTCCCACAGACACTGCATTTCCTTTCCCTTCGTCACTGCATCTCATTTCACTCAGTCACTGCATCCCATTTCACTCCCCACTGCATCCCATTTCACTCAGCCACTGCATCCCATTTCACTCAGCCACTGCAACCCAGTTCACATAGTCACCGCATCCCACTTCACACAGTCACCACATCCCAGTTCACAAAGTCACCGCATCTCATTTCACTCATTCACTGCATACCATTTCCGTCAATCACTGCATCCCATTACCTCAGTCACTGCATCTCCTTTCCAGAGTCACGGCAATTCCATTTCCCACAGTGACTGCGTCCCATTGCCCTCAGTCACTGAATCCCATTGCCCTCAATGACTGCATCCCATTGCCCACAGCCACTGCATCCCACTTCACTCAGTCAGTGCATCTCCTTTCCAGAGTCACGGCAATTCCATTTCACTCAGTCACTGCGTCCCATTTCACTCAGTCACTGCGTCCCACTTCCATCAGTCACTGCATCCCATTTCCAACTGTCACTGCATCCCATTTCCCAGTCACTGCATCCCATTTCCCTCAGTCACTGCCTCCCATTGCCCTCAGTCACTGCATCCCATTGCCCTCAGTCACTGCATCCCATTAACTTCAGTCGCAGGATCCCATTTCAAACAGACACTGCATCCCATTTCCGTCAGTCACTGCATCACATTTGCCTCAGTCACTGCATACCATTTCCCTCAGTCACTGCATCTCATTTCACTCAGTCACTGCATCCCATTTCCCTCAGTCACTGCATCCCATTTCCCTCAGTCACGGCATCCCATTGCCCTCAGTGACTGCATCCCATTGCCCTCAGTCACTGCATCCCATTTTCCTCAGTCACTGCATCCCATTTCACTCAGTCACTGCATCCCATTACCCTCAGTCACTGCATCCCATTAACTTTAGTCGCAGGAACCCATTTCAAACAGACACTGCATCCCATTTCCCTCAGTCACTGCATCTCATTTCACTCAGTCACTGCATCCCATTTCCCTCAGTCACTGCATCCCATTTCCTCAGTCACTGCATCTCCTTTCCACAGTCACGGCAATTACATTTCACTCATTCACTGCGTCCCATTTCACTCAGTCACTGCATCCCATTTCCAACTGTCACTGCATCCCATTTCCTCAGTCACTGCTTCCCATTTCGCTCAGTCACTGCATCCCATTTCCCTCAGTCACTGCATCCCATTGCCCTCAGTCACTGCATCCCATTTCCGTCAGTCACTCCATCCCATTTCCCTCAGTCGCAGCATCCTATATCCCACAGATACTGCATTTCCTTTACTTAAGACACTGCTTCGCATTTCACTCAGTCACTGCATCGCATTTCACTCAGTCACTGCATCCATTTCCATCAGTCACTGCATCCCATTACCCTCAGTCGCAGCATCCCATTTCCCACAGACACTGCATTTCCTTTCCCTTCGTCACTGCATCTCATTTCCAACAGTCACTGCATCCCATTTCACTCCCCACTGCATCCCATTTCACTCAGCCACTGCATCCCATTTCACTCAGCCACTGCAACCCAGTTCACATAGTCACCGCATCCCACTTCACACAGTCACCACATCCCAGTTCACAAAGTCACCGCATCTCATTTCACTCATTCACTGCATACCATTTCCGTCAGTCACTGCATCCCATTACCTCAGTCACTGCATCTCCTTTCCAGAGTCACGGCAATTCCATTTCCCACAGTGACTGCGTCCCATTGCCCTCAGTCACTGAATCCCATTGCCCTCAATGACTGCATCCCATTGCCCACAGCCACTGCATCCCACTTCACTCAGTCAGTGCATCTCCTTTCCAGAGTCACGGCAATTCCATTTCACTCAGTCACTGCGTCCCATTTCACTCAGTCACTGCGTCCCACTTCCATCAGTCACTGCATCCCATTTCCAACTGTCACTGCATCCCATTTCCCAGTCACTGCATCCCATTTCCCTCAGTCACTGCCTCCCATTGCCCTCAGTCACTGCATCCCATTGCCCTCAGTCACTGCATCCCATTAACTTCAGTCGCAGGATCCCATTTCAAACAGACACTGCATCCCATTTCCGTCAGTCACTGCATCACATTTGCCTCAGTCACTGCATACCATTTCCCTCAGTCACTGCATCTCATTTCACTCAGTCACTGCATCCCATTTCCCTCAGTCACTGCATCCCATTTCCCTCAGTCACGGCATCCCATTGCCCTCAGTCACTGCATCCCATTGCCCTCAGTCACTGCATCCCATTTTCCTCAGTCACTGCATCCCATTTCCCTCAGTCACTGCCTCCCATTGCCCTCAGTCACTGCATCCCATTGCCCTCAGTCACTGCATCCCATTAACTTCAGTCGCAGGATCCCATTTCAAACAGACACTGCATCCCATTTCCGTCAGTCACTGCATCACATTTGCCTCAGTCACTGCATACCATTTCCCTCAGTCACTGCATCTCATTTCACTCAGTCACTGCATCCCATTTCCCTCAGTCACTGCATCCCATTTCCCTCAGTCACGGCATCCCATTGCCCTCAGTCACTGCATCCCATTGCCCTCAGTCACTGCATCCCATTTTCCTCAGTCACTGCATCCCATTTCACTCAGTCACTGCATCCCATTTCCCTCAGTCACTGCATCCCATTGGCCTCAGCCACTGCATCGCACTTCACTCAGTCACTGCATCTCCTTTCCACAGTCACAGCAATCCCATTTCCCTCAGTCACTGCATCCCATTTCCTCAGTCACTGCATCTCCTTTCCACAGTCACGGCAATCCCATTTTACTCAGTCACTGCATCCCATTTCACTCAATCACTGCATCCCATTTCACAGAGTCACTGCATCCCATTTCCCACAGTCACTGCGTCCCATTTCCCACAGTCACTGCATCCCATTTCCCTCAGTCACTGCATCCCATTGCCCTCAGTCACTGCATCCCATTTCCCACAGTGACTGCATCCCATTGCCCTCAGCCACTGCATCCCACTTCACTCAGTCAGTGCATCTCCTTTCCACAGTCACGGCAATTCAATTTCACTCAGTCACTGCGTCCCGTTTCACTCAGTCACTGCGTCCCATTTCCATCAGTCACTGCATCCCATTTCCCACTGTCACTGCATCCCATTTCCCTCAGTCACTGCATCCCATTACCCTCAGTCACTGCATCCCATTTCCCTCAGTCACTGCATCGCATTTCCCTCAGTCGCGGCATCCAATATCCCACAGACACTGCATTTCCTTTCCTTAAGACACTGCATCGCATTTCACTCAGTCACTGCATCCCATTTCACTCAGTCCCTGCATCCATTTCCATCAGTCACTGCATCCCATTACCCTCAGTCACTGCATCCCATTACCCTCAGTCGCAGCATCCCATTTCCCACAGACACTGCATTTCCTTTCCCTTAGTCACTGCATCTCATTTCCAACAGTCACTGCATCCCATTTCACTCCCCACTGCATCCCATTTCATTCAGCCACTGCATCCAATTTCACTCAGCCACTGCATCCCAGTTCACATAGTCACCGCATCCCAGTTCACACAGTCACCACATCCCAGTTCACAAAGTCACCGCATCCCAGTTCCATCAGTCACTGTATCCGATTTCAATCAGTCACTGCGCTCATTTCACTCAGTCACTGCATTTCATTTCACTCATTCACTGCATCCCATTTCAAGCAGTCACTGCATCGCATTTCACTCAGTCACTGCATCCCATTTCGCTAAGTCACAGCATCCCATTCCACTCAGTCACTGCATCCCATTCCACTCAGTCACTGCATCCCATTTCCCTCAGTCACTGCATCCCATTTCCTCAGTCACTGCATCTCCTTTCCACAGTCACAGCAATTCCATTTCACTCAGTCACTGCGTCCCATTTCACTCAGTCACTGCGTCCCACTTCCATCAGTCACTGCATCCCATTTCCAACTGTCACTGCATCCCATTTCCCAGTCACTGCATCCCATTTCCCTCAGTCACTGCCTCCCATTGCCCTCAGTCACTGCATCCCATTGCCCTCAGTCACTGCATCCCATTGTCCTCAGTCACTGCATCCCATTTCACTCAGTCACTGCATCCCATTTCACTCAGTCACTGCATCCCATTACCCTTAGTCACTGCATCCCATTAACTTCAGTCGCAGGATCCCATTTCAAACAGACACTGCATCCCATTTCCGTCAGTCACTGCATCACATTTCCCTCAGTCACTGCATACCATTTCCCTCAGTCACTGCATCCCATTGTGCTCAGTCACTGCCTCCCATTGTGCTCAGTCAGTGCATCCCATTTCACTCAGTCACTGCATCCCATTACCCTCAGACACTGCATCCCATTTCCGTCAGTCACTCCATCCCATTTCCCTCAGTCGCAGCATCCTATATCCCACAGACACTGCATTTCCTTTCCTTAAGACACTGCTTCGCATTTCACTCAGACACTGCATCGCATTTCACTCAGTCACTGCATCCATTTCCATCAGTCACTGCATCCCATTACCCTCAGTCGCAGCATCCCATTTCCCACAGACACTGCATTTCCTTTCCCTTCGTCACTGCATCTCATTTCACTCAGTCACTGCATCCCATTTCACTCCCCACTGCATCCCATTTCACTCAGCCACTGCATCCCATTTCACTCAGCCACTGCAACCCAGTTCACATAGTCACCGCATCCCACTTCACACAGTCACCACATCCCAGTTCACAAAGTCACCGCATCTCATTTCACTCATTCACTGCATACCATTTCCGTCAGTCACTGCATCCCATTACCTCAGTCACTGCATCTCCTTTCCAGAGTCACGGCAATTCCATTTCCCACAGTGACTGCGTCCCATTGCCCTCAGTCACTGAATCCCATTGCCCTCAATGACTGCATCCCATTGCCCACAGCCACTGCATCCCACTTCACTCAGTCAGTGCATCTCCTTTCCAGAGTCACGGCAATTCCATTTCACTCAGTCACTGCGTCCCATTTCACTCAGTCACTGCGTCCCACTTCCATCAGTCACTGCATCCCATTTCCAACTGTCACTGCATCCCATTTCCCAGTCACTGCATCCCATTTCCCTCAGTCACTGCCTCCCATTGCCCTCAGTCACTGCATCCCATTGCCCTCAGTCACTGCATCCCATTAACTTCAGTCGCAGGATCCCATTTCAAACAGACACTGCATCCCATTTCCGTCAGTCACTGCATCACATTTGCCTCAGTCACTGCATACCATTTCCCTCAGTCACTGCATCTCATTTCACTCAGTCACTGCATCCCATTTCCCTCAGTCACTGCATCCCATTTCCCTCAGTCACGGCATCCCATTGCCCTCAGTGACTGCATCCCATTGCCCTCAGTCACTGCATCCCATTTTCCTCAGTCACTGCATCCCATTTCACTCAGTCACTGCATCCCATTACCCTCAGTCACTGCATCCCATTAACTTTAGTCGCAGGAACCCATTTCAAACAGACACTGCATCCCATTTCCCTCAGTCACTGCATCTCATTTCACTCAGTCACTGCATCCCATTTCCCTCAGTCACTGCATCCCATTTCCTCAGTCACTGCATCTCCTTTCCACAGTCACGGCAATTACATTTCACTCATTCACTGCGTCCCATTTCACTCAGTCACTGCATCCCATTTCCAACTGTCACTGCATCCCATTTCCTCAGTCACTGCTTCCCATTTCGCTCAGTCACTGCATCCCATTTCCCTCAGTCACTGCATCCCATTGCCCTCAGTCACTGCATCCCATTTCCGTCAGTCACTCCATCCCATTTCCCTCAGTCGCAGCATCCTATATCCCACAGATACTGCATTTCCTTTACTTAAGACACTGCTTCGCATTTCACTCAGTCACTGCATCGCATTTCACTCAGTCACTGCATCCATTTCCATCAGTCACTGCATCCCATTACCCTCAGTCGCAGCATCCCATTTCCCACAGACACTGCATTTCCTTTCCCTTCGTCACTGCATCTCATTTCCAACAGTCACTGCATCCCATTTCACTCCCCACTGCATCCCATTTCACTCAGCCACTGCATCCCATTTCACTCAGCCACTGCAACCCAGTTCACATAGTCACCGCATCCCACTTCACACAGTCACCACATCCCAGTTCACAAAGTCACCGCATCTCATTTCACTCATTCACTGCATACCATTTCCGTCAGTCACTGCATCCCATTACCTCAGTCACTGCATCTCCTTTCCAGAGTCACGGCAATTCCATTTCCCACAGTGACTGCGTCCCATTGCCCTCAGTCACTGAATCCCATTGCCCTCAATCACTGCATCCCATTGCCCACAGCCACTGCATCCCACTTCACTCAGTCAGTGCATCTCCTTTCCAGAGTCACGGCAATTCCATTTCACTCAGTCACTGCGTCCCATTTCACTCAGTCACTGCGTCCCACTTCCATCAGTCACTGCATCCCATTTCCAACTGTCACTGCATCCCATTTCCCAGTCACTGCATCCCATTTCCCTCAGTCACTGCCTCCCATTGCCCTCAGTCACTGCATCCCATTGCCCTCAGTCACTGCATCCCATTAACTTCAGTCGCAGGATCCCATTTCAAACAGACACTGCATCCCATTTCCGTCAGTCACTGCATCACATTTGCCTCAGTCACTGCATACCATTTCCCTCAGTCACTGCATCTCATTTCACTCAGTCACTGCATCCCATTTCCCTCAGTCACTGCATCCCATTTCCCTCAGTCACGGCATCCCATTGCCCTCAGTCACTGCATCCCATTGCCCTCAGTCACTGCATCCCATTTTCCTCAGTCACTGCATCCCATTTCCCTCAGTCACTGCCTCCCATTGCCCTCAGTCACTGCATCCCATTGCCCTCAGTCACTGCATCCCATTAACTTCAGTCGCAGGATCCCATTTCAAACAGACACTGCATCCCATTTCCGTCAGTCACTGCATCACATTTGCCTCAGTCACTGCATACCATTTCCCTCAGTCACTGCATCTCATTTCACTCAGTCACTGCATCCCATTTCCCTCAGTCACTGCATCCCATTTCCCTCAGTCACGGCATCCCATTGCCCTCAGTCACTGCATCCCATTGCCCTCAGTCACTGCATCCCATTTTCCTCAGTCACTGCATCCCATTTCACTCAGTCACTGCATCCCATTTCCCTCAGTCACTGCATCCCACTTCCCTCAGTCACTGCATCCCATTTCCCACAGTGACTGCATCCCATTTCCCTCAGTCACTGCATCCCATTGCCCTCAGTCACTGCATCCCCTTGGCCTCAGCCACTGCATCCCACTTCACTCAGTCACTGCATCTCCTTTCCACAGTCATAGCCATCCCATTTCCCTCAGGCACTGCACCCCATTTCCTCAGTCACTGCATTTCCTTTCCACAGTCACGGCAATCCCATTTCTCTCAGTCACTGCATCCCATTTCACTCAGTCACTGCATCCCATTTCACAGAGTCACTGCATCCCATTTCCCACAGTCACTGCATCCCATTTCCCTCAGTCACTGCATCCCATTGCCCTCAGTCACTGCATCCCATTGCCCTCAGTCACTGCATCCCATTTCCCACAGTGACTGCATCCCATTTCCCTCAGTCACTGCATCCCATTGCCCTCAGCCACTGCATCCCACTTCACTCAGTCAGTGCATCTCCTTTCCACAGTTACGGCAATTCCATTTCACTCAGTCACTGCGTCCCATTTCACTCAGTCACTGCGTCCCATTTCCATCAGTCACTGCATCCCATTTCCCACTGTCACTGCATCCCAAATCCCACAGTCACTGCATCCCATTTCCCTCAGTCACTGCATCCCATTTCCTCAGTCACTGCATCTCCTTTCCACAGTCACGGCAATTACATTTCACTCATTCACTGCATCCCATTTCACTCAGTCACTGCATCCCATTTCCAACTGTCACTGCATCCCATTTCCTCAGTCACTGCTTCCCATTTCGCTCAGTCACTGCATCCCATTTCCCTCAGTCACTGCATCCCATTGCCCTCAGTCACTGCATCCCATTTCCGTCAGTCACTCCATCCCATTTCCCTCAGTCGCAGCATCCTATATCCCACAGATACTGCATTTCCTTTACTTAAGACACTGCTTCGCATTTCACTCAGTCACTGCATCGCATTTCACTCAGTCACTGCATCCATTTCCATCAGTCACTGCATCCCATTACCCTCAGTCGCAGCATCCCATTTCCCACAGACACTGCATTTCCTTTCCCTTCGTCACTGCATCTCATTTCCAACAGTCACTGCATCCCATTTCACTCCCCACTGCATCCCATTTCACTCAGCCACTGCATCCCATTTCACTCAGCCACTGCAACCCAGTTCACATAGTCACCGCATCCCACTTCACACAGTCACCACATCCCAGTTCACAAAGTCACCGCATCTCATTTCACTCATTCACTGCATACCATTTCCGTCAGTCACTGCATCCCATTTCCCTCAGTCACTGCACACCATTTCCCTCAGTCACTGCACACCATTTCCCTCAGTCACTGCATCTCATTTCACTCAGTCACTGCATCCCATTTCCGTCAGTCACTGCATCCCAAATCCCTCAGTTACTGCATCCCACTTCCCTCAGTCACTGCATCCCATTGCCCTCAGTCACTGCATCCCATTGCCCTCAGTCACTGCACACCATTTCCCTCAGTCACTGCACACCATTTCCCTCAGTCACTGCATCTCATTTCACTCAGTCACTGCATCCCATTTCCGTCAGTCACTGCGTCCCATTTCCCTCAGTTACTGCATCCCACTTCCCTCAGTCACTGCATCCCATTGCCCTCAGTCACTGCATCCCATTGTCCTCAGTCACTGCATCCCATTTCACTCAGTCACTGCATCCCATTTCACTCAGTCACTGCATCCCATTACCTCAGTCACTGCATCTCCTTTCCAGAGTCACGGCAATTCCATTTCCCACAGTGACTGCGTCCCATTGCCCTCAGTCACTGAATCCCATTGCCCACAGCCACTGCATCCCACTTCACTCAGTCAGTGCATCTCCTTTCCACAGTCACGGCAATTCCATTTCACTCAGTCACTGCGTCCCATTTCACTCAGTCACTGCGTCCCATTTCCATCAGTCACTGCATCCCATTTCCCACTGTCACTGCATCCCATTTCCCAGTCACTGCATCCCATTTCCCTCAGTCACTGCATCCCATTGCCCTCAGTCACTGCATCCCATTGTCCTCAGTCACTGCATCCCATTTCACTCAGTCACTGCATCCCATTACCCTCAGTCACTGCATCCCATTAACTTCAGTCGCAGGATCCCATTTCAAACAGACACTGCATCCCATTTCCGTCAGTCACTGCATCACATTTCCCTCAGTCACTGCATAGAATTTCCCTCAGTCACTGCATCTCATTTCACTCAGTCACTGCATCCCATTTCCCTCAGTCACTGCATTCCATTTCCCTCAGTCACTGCATCCCATTGCCCTCAGTCACTGCATCCCATTGCCCTCAGTCACTGCATCCCATTGTCCTCAGTCACTGCATCCCATTTCACTCAGTCACTGCATCCCATTTCACTCAGTCACTGCATCCCATTACCCTCAGTCACTGCATCCCATTAACTTCAGTCGCAGGATCCCATTTCAAACAGAAACTGCATCCCATTTCCCTCAGTCACGGCATCCCATTGCCCTCAGTCACTGCATCCCATTGTGCTCAGTCAGTGCATCCCATTTCACTCAGTCACTGCATCCCATTACCCTCAGACACTCCATCCCATTTCCCTCAGTCGCAGCATCCTATATCCCACAGACACTGCATTTCCTTTCCTTAAGACACTGCATCGCATTTCACTCAGTCACTGCATCCCTTTTCACTCAGTCACTGCATCCATTTCCATCAGTCACTGCATCCCATGACCCTCAGTCACTGCATCCCATTACCCTCAGTCGCAGCATCCCATTTGCCACAGACACTGCATTTCCTTTCCCTTAATCACTGCATCTCATTTCCAACAGTCACTGCATCCCATTTCACTCCCCACTGCATCCCATTTCACTCAGCCACTGCATCCCATTACACTCAGCCACTGCATCCCATTTCACTCAGGCACTGCATCCCAGTTCACATAGTCACCGCATCCCACTTCACACAGTCACCACATCCCAGTTCACAAAGTCACCGCATCCCAGTTCCGTCAGTCACTGCATTCCAGTTCCATCAGTCACTGTATCCGATTTCTATCAGTCATTGCACGCATTTCACTCAGTCACTGCATCTCATTTCACTCATTCACTGCATCGACATTTCACGCAGTCACTGCATCACATTTCACTCAGGCACTGTATCCCATTTCCCTAAGTCACTGCACCCAAAGCCCGCCCAGGCACTGCATCCCTATTAACTCAGTCACTCCTTCCCAGTACCTCCATCACTGCATCCCATTTCACTCAGTCACTGCTTCCATTTCCATCAGTCACTGCATCCCATTACGCTCAGTCATTGCATCCCATTACCCTCAGTCCAAGCATCCCATTTCCCACAGACACTGCATTTCATTTCCCTAAGTCACTGCATCTCATTTCCACCAGTCACTGCATCCCATTTCATTCCCCACTGCATCTCATTTCACGCAGTCACTGCATCCCATTTCACTCAGTCACTGCATCCCATTACCCTCAGTCACTGCATCCCATTAACTTCAGTCGCAGGATCCCATTTCAAACAGACACTGTATACCATTTCCGTCAGTCACTGCATCCCATTTCCCTCAGTCACTGCACACCATTTCCCTCAGTCACTGCACACCATTTCCCTCAGTCACTGCATCTCATTTCACTCAGTCACTGCATCCCATTTCCGTCAGGCACTGCATCCCATTTCCCTCAGTTACTGCATCCCACTTCCCTCAGTCACTGCATCCCATTGCCCTCAGTCACTGCATCCCATTGCACTCAGTCACTGCATCCCATTGTCCTCAGTCAGTGCATCCCATTTCACTCAGTCACTGCATCCCATTTCAGTCAGTCACTGCATCCCATTACCTCAGTCACTGCATCTCCTTTCCAGAGTCACGGCAATTCCATTTCCCACAGTGACTGCGTCCCATTGCCCTCAGTCACTGAATCCCATTGCCCTCAATCACTGCATCCCATTGCCCACAGCCACTGCATCCCACTTCACTCAGTCAGTGCATCTCCTTTCCAGAGTCACGGCAATTCCATTTCACTCAGTCACTGCGTCCCATTTCACTCAGTCACTGCGTCCCACTTCCATCAGTCACTGCATCCCATTTCCAACTGTCACTGCATCCCATTTCCCAGTCACTGCATCCCATTTCCCTCAGTCACTGCCTCCCATTGCCCTCAGTCACTGCATCCCATTGCCCTCAGTCACTGCATCCCATTAACTTCAGTCGCAGGATCCCATTTCAAACAGACACTGCATCCCATTTCCGTCAGTCACTGCATCACATTTGCCTCAGTAACTGCATACCATTTCCCTCAGTCACTGCATCTCATTTCACTCAGTCACTGCATCCCATTTCCCTCAGTCACTGCATCCCATTTCCCTCAGTCACGGCATCCCATTGCCCTCAGTCACTGCATCCCATTGCCCTCAGTCACTGCATCCCATTTTCCTCAGTCACTGCATCCCATTTCACTCAGTCACTGCATCCCATTACCCTCAGTCACTGCATCCCATTAACGTTAGTCGCAGGAACCCATTTCAAACAGACACTGCATCCCATTTCCCTCAGTCACTGCATCTCATTTCACTCAGTCACTGCATCCCATTTCACTCAGTCACTGCATCCCATTTCCCTCAGTCACTGCATCCCACTTCCCTCAGTCACTGCATCCCATTTCCCACAGTGACTGCATCCCATTTCCCTCAGTCACTGCATCCCATTGCCCTCAGTCACTGCATCCCCTTGGCCTCAGCCACTGCATCCCACTTCACTCAGTCACTGCATCTCCTTTCCACAGTCACGGCAATCCCATTTCTCTCAGTCACTGCATCCCATTTCACTCAGTCACTGCATCCCATTTCACAGAGTCACTGCATCCCATTTCCCACAGTCACTGCATCCCATTTCCCTCAGTCACTGCATCCCATTGCCCTCAGTCACTGCATCCCATTGCCCTCAGTCACTGCATCCCATTTCCCACAGTGACTGCATCCCATTTCCCTCAGTCACTGCATCCCATTGCCCTCAGCCACTGCATCCCACTTCACTCAGTCAGTGCATCTCCTTTCCACAGTTACGGCAATTCCATTTCACTCAGTCACTGCGTCCCATTTCACTCAGTCACTGCGTCCCATTTCCATCAGTCACTGCATCCCATTTCCCACTGTCACTGCATCCCAAATCCCTCAGTCACTGCATCCCATTTCCCTCAGTCACTGCATCCCATTTCCTCAGTCACTGCATCTCCTTTCCACAGTCACGGCAATTACATTTCACTCATTCACTGCGTCCCATTTCACTCAGTCACTGCATCCCATTTCCAACTGTCACTGCATCCCATTTCCTCAGTCACTGCTTCCCATTTCGCTCAGTCACTGCATCCCATTTCCCTCAGTCACTGCATCCCATTTCCGTCAGTCACTCCATCCCATTTCCCTCAGTCGCAGCATCCTATATCCCACAGACACTGAATTTCCTTTCCTTAAGACACTGCTTCGCATTTCACTCAGTCACTGCATCGCATTTCACTCAGTCACTGCATCCATTTCCATCAGTCACTGCATCCCATTACCCTCAGTCGCAGCATCCCATTTCCCACAGACACTGCATTTCCTTTCCCTTCGTCACTGCATCTCATTTCCAACAGTCACTGCATCCCATTTCACTCCCCACTGCATCCCATTTCACTCAGCCACTGCATCCCATTTCACTCAGCCACTGCATCCCACTTCACACAGTCACCACATCCCAGTTCACAAAGTCACCGCATCCCAGTTCCGTCAGTCACTGCATTCCAGTTCCATCAGTCACTGTATCCGATTTCTATCAGTCACTGCGCGCATTTCCCTCAGTCACTGCATCTCATTTCACTCATTCACTGCATCCCATTTCACGCAGTCACTGCATCGCATTTCACTCAGTCACTGCATCCCATTTCACTCAGTCAGTGAATCACATTTCACTCAGGCACTGTATCCCATTTCCCTAAGTCACTGCACCCAAAGCACGCCCAGGCACTGCATCCCTATTAACTCAGTCACTCCTTCCCAGTACCTCCATCACAGCATCCCATTTCACTCAGTCACTGCTTCCATTTCCATCAGTCACTGCATCCCATTACCCTCAGTCATTGCATCCCATTACCCTCAGTCCCAGCATCCCATTTCCCACAGACACTGCATTTCATTTCCCTAAGTCACTGCATCTCATTTCCGTCAGTCACTGCATCCCATTTCCCTCAGTCACTGCATACCATTTCACGCAGTCACTGCATACCATTTCCCTCAGTCACTGCATCTCATTTCACTCAGTCACTGCATCCCATTTCATTCCCCACTGCATCTCATTTCACTCAGTCACTGCATCCCATTTCACTCAGTCACTGCATCCCATTACCCTCAGTCACTGCACACCATTTCCGTCAGTCATTGCATCCCATTTCCCTCAGTCACTGCATACCATTTCCCTCAGTCACTGCATACCATTTCCATCAGTCACTGCATCTCATTTCACTCAGTCACTGCATCCCATTTCCGTCAGTCACTGCATCCCATTTCCCTCAGTCACTGCATCCCATTTCCCTCAGTCACTGCATCCCATTGCCCTCAGTCACTGCATCCCATTGTCCTCAGTCACTGCATCCCATTTCACTCAGTCACTGCATCCCATTACCTCAGTCACTGCATCTCCTTTCCAGAGTCAAGGCAATTCCATTTCCCACAGTGACTGGATCCCATTGCCCTCAGTCACTGCATCCCATTGCCCTCAGTCACTGCACACCATTTCCCTCAGTCACTGCATCCCATTTCACTCAGTCACTGCATCCCATTTCACTCAGTCACTGCATCCCATTACCTCAGTCACTGCATCTCCTTTCCAGAGTCACGGCAATTCCATTTCCCACAGTGACTGCGTCCCATTGCCCTCAGTCACTGAATCCCATTGCCCACAGCCACTGCATCCCACTTCACTCAGTCAGTGCATCTCCTTTCCACAGTCACGGCAATTCCATTTCACTCAGTCACTGCGTCCCATTTCACTCAGTCACTGCGTCCCATTTCCATCAGTCACTGCATCCCATTTCCCACTGTCACTGCATCCCATTTCCCAGTCATTGCATCCCATTTCCCTCAGTCACTGCATCCCATTGCCCTCAGTCACTGCATCCCATTGTCCTCAGTCACTGCATCCCATTTCACTCAGTCACTGCATCCCATTACCCTCAGTCACTGCATCCCATTAACTTCAGTCGCAGGATCCCATTTCAAACAGACACTGCATCCCATTTCCGTCAGTCACTGCATCACATTTCCCTCAGTCACTGCATAGAATTTCCCTCAGTCACTGCATCTCATTTCACTCAGTCACTGCATCCCATTTCCCTCAGTCACTGCATTCCATTTCCCTCAGTCACTGCATCCCATTGCCCTCAGTCACTGCATCCCATTGCCCTCAGTCACTGCATCCCATTGTCCTCAGTCACTGCATCCCATTTCACTCAGTCACTGCATCCCATTTCACTCAGTCACTGCATCCCATTACCCTCAGTCACTGCATCCCATTAACTTCAGTCGCAGGATCCCATTTCAAACAGAAACTGCATCCCATTTCCCTCAGTCACGGCATCCCATTGCCCTCAGTCACTGCATCCCATTGTGCTCAGTCAGTGCATCCCATTTCACTCAGTCACTGCATCCCATTACCCTCAGACACTGCATCCCATTTCCGTCAGTCACTCCATCCCATTTCCCTCAGTCACTGCATCCCATTACCCTCAGTCGCAGCATCCCATTTGCCACAGACACTGCATTTCCTTTCCCTTAATCACTGCATCTCATTTCCAACAGTCACTGCATCCCATTTCACTCCCCACTGCATCCCATTTCACTCAGCCACTGCATCCCATTTCACTCAGCCACTGCATCCCATTTCACTCAGCCACTGCATCCCAGTTCACATAGTCACCGCATCCCACTTCACACAGTCACCACATCCCAGTTCACAAAGTCACCGCATCCCAGTTCCGTCAGTCACTGCATTCCAGTTCCATCAGTCACTGTATCCGATTTCTATCAGTCATTGCACGCATTTCACTCAGTCACTGCATCTCATTTCACTCATTCACTGCATCGACATTTCACGCAGTCACTGCATCATATTTCACTCAGGCACTGTATCCCATTTCCCTAAGTCACTGCACCCAAAGCCCGCCCAGGCACTGCATCCCTATTAACTCAGTCACTCCTTCCCAGTACCTCCATCACTGCATCCCATTTCACTCAGTCACTGCTTCCATTTCCATCAGTCACTGCAACCCATTACGTTCAGTCATTGCATCCCATTACCCTCAGTCCCAGCATCCCATTTCCCACAGACACTGCATTTCATTTCCCTAAGTCACTGCATCTCATTTCCACCAGTCACTGCATCCCATTTCATTCCCCACTGCATCTCATTTCACGCAGTCACTGCATCCCATTTCACTCAGTCACTGCATCCCATTACCCTCAGTCACTGCATCCCATTAACTTCAGTCGCAGGATCCCATTTCAAACAGACACTGTATACCATTTCCGTCAGTCACTGCATCCCATTTCCCTCAGTCACTGCACACCATTTCCCTCAGTCACTGCACACCATTTCCCTCAGTCACTGCATCTCATTTCACTCAGTCACTGCATCCCATTTCCGTCAGTCACTGCATCCCATTTCCCTCAGTTACTGCATCCCACTTCCCTCAGTCACTGCATCCCATTGCCCTCAGTCACTGCATCCCATTGCACTCAGTCACTGCATCCCATTGTCCTCAGTCACTGCATCCCATTTCACTCAGTCACTGCATCCCATTTCACTCAGTCACTGCATCCCATTACCTCAGTCACTGCATCTCCTTTCCAGAGTCACGGCAATTCCATTTCCCACAGGGACTGCGTCCCATTGCCCTCAGTCACTGCATCCCATTGCCCTCAATCACTGCATCCCATTGCCCACAGCCACTGCAACCCACTTCACTCAGTCAGTGCATCTCCTTTCCAGAGTCACGGCAATTCCATTTCACTCAGTCACTGCGTCCCATTTCACTCAGTCACTGCGTCCCACTTCCATCAGTCACTGCATCCCATTTCCAACTGTCACTGCATCCCATTTCCCAGTCACTGCATCCCATTTCCCTCAGTCACTGCCTCCCATTGCCCTCAGTCACTGCATCCCATTGCCCTCAGTCACTGCATCCCATTTCACTCAGTCACTGCATCCCATTTCACTCAGTCACTGCATCCCATTTCCCTCAGTCACTGCATCCCATTTCCTCAGTCACTGCATCTCCTTTCCACAGTCACGGCAATTACATTTCACTCATTCACTGCGTCCCATTTCACTCAGTCACTGCATCCCATTTCCAACTGTCACTGCATCCCATTTCCTCAGTCACTGCATCCCATTTCCAACTGTCACTGCATCCCATTTCCCTCAGTCACTGCATCCCATTGCCCTCAGTCACTGCATCCCATTTCCGTCAGTCACTCCATCCCATTTCCCTCAGTCGCAGCATCCTATATCCCACAGACACTGCATTTCCTTTCCTTAAGACACTGCTTCGCATTTCACTCAGTCACTGCATCCCATTTCACTCAGTCACTGCATCCATTTCCATCAGTCACTGCATCCCATTACCCTCAGTCGCAGCATCACATTTCCCACAGACACTGCATTTCCTTTACCTTCGTCACTGCATCTCATTTCCAACAGTCACTGCATCCCATTTCACTCCCCACTGCATCCCATTTCACTCAGCCACTGCATCCCATTTCACTCAGCCACTGCATCCCAGTTCACATAGTCACCGCATCCCAGTTCACACAGTCACCACATCCCAGTTCACAAAGTCACCGCATCCCAGTTCCGTCAGTCACTGCATTCCAGTTCCATCAGTCACTGTATCCGATTTCTATCAGTCACTGCGCGCATTTCCCTCAGTCACTGCATCTCATTTCACTCATTCACTGCATCCCATTTCACGCAGTCACTGCATCGCATTTCACTCAGTCACTGCATCCCATTTCACTCAGTCAGTGAATCACATTTCACTCAGGCACTGTATCCCATTTCCCTAAGTCACTGCACCCAAAGCACGCCCAGGCACTGCATCCCTATTAACTCAGTCACTCCTTCCCAGTACCTCCATCACAGCATCCCATTTCACTCAGTCACTGCTTCCATTTCCATCAGTCACTGCATCCCATTACCCTCAGTCATTGCATCCCATTACCCTCAGTCCCAACATCCCATTTCCCACAGACACTGCATTTCATTTCCCTAAGTCACTGCATCTCATTTCCGTCAGTCACTGCATCCCATTTCCCTCAGTCACTGCATACCATTTCACGCAGTCACTGCATACCATTTCCCTCAGTCACTGCATCTCATTTCACTCAGTCACTGCATCCCATTTCATTCCCCACTGCATCTCATTTCACTCAGTCACTGCATCCCATTTCACTCAGTCACTGCATCCCATTACCCTCAGTCACTGCACACCATTTCCGTCAGTCATTGCATCCCATTTCCCTCAGTCACTGCATACCATTTCCCTCAGTCACTGCATACCATTTCCATCAGTCACTGCATCTCATTTCACTCAGTCACTGCATCCCATTTCCGTCAGTCACTGCATCCCATTTCCCTCAGTCACTGCATCCCATTTCCCTCAGTCACTGCATCCCATTGCCCTCAGTCACTGCATCCCATTGTCCTCAGTCACTGCATCCCATTTCACTCAGTCACTGCATCCCATTACCTCAGTCACTGCATCTCCTTTCCAGAGTCAAGGCAATTCCATTTCCCACAGTGACTGGATCCCATTGCCCTCAGTCACTGCATCCCATTGCCCTCAGTCACTGCACACCATTTCCCTCAGTCACTGCATCCCATTTCACTCAGTCACTGCATCCCATTTCACTCAGTCACTGCATCCCATTACCTCAGTCACTGCATCTCCTTTCCAGAGTCACGGCAATTCCATTTCCCACAGTGACTGCGTCCCATTGCCCTCAGTCACTGAATCCCATTGCCCACAGCCACTGCATCCCACTTCACTCAGTCAGTGCATCTCCTTTCCACAGTCACGGCAATTCCATTTCACTCAGTCACTGCGTCCCATTTCACTCAGTCACTGCGTCCCATTTCCATCAGTCACTGCATCCCATTTCCCACTGTCACTGCATCCCATTTCCCAGTCATTGCATCCCATTTCCCTCAGTCACTGCATCCCATTGCCCTCAGTCACTGCATCCCATTGTCCTCAGTCACTGCATCCCATTTCACTCAGTCACTGCATCCCATTACCCTCAGTCACTGCATCCCATTAACTTCAGTCGCAGGATCCCATTTCAAACAGACACTGCATCCCATTTCCGTCAGTCACTGCATCACATTTCCCTCAGTCACTGCATAGAATTTCCCTCAGTCACTGCATCTCATTTCACTCAGTCACTGCATCCCATTTCCCTCAGTCACTGCATTCCATTTCCCTCAGTCACTGCATCCCATTGCCCTCAGTCACTGCATCCCATTGCCCTCAGTCACTGCATCCCATTGTCCTCAGTCACTGCATCCCATTTCACTCAGTCACTGCATCCCATTTCACTCAGTCACTGCATCCCATTACCCTCAGTCACTGCATCCCATTAACTTCAGTCGCAGGATCCCATTTCAAACAGAAACTGCATCCCATTTCCCTCAGTCACGGCATCCCATTGCCCTCAGTCACTGCATCCCATTGTGCTCAGTCAGTGCATCCCATTTCACTCAGTCACTGCATCCCATTACCCTCAGACACTGCATCCCATTTCCGTCAGTCACTCCATCCCATTTCCCTCAGTCACTGCATCCCATTACCCTCAGTCGCAGCATCCCATTTGCCACAGACACTGCATTTCCTTTCCCTTAATCACTGCATCTCATTTCCAACAGTCACTGCATCCCATTTCACTCCCCACTGCATCCCATTTCACTCAGCCACTGCATCCCATTTCACTCAGCCACTGCATCCCATTTCACTCAGCCACTGCATCCCAGTTCACATAGTCACCGCATCCCACTTCACACAGTCACCACATCCCAGTTCACAAAGTCACCGCATCCCAGTTCCGTCAGTCACTGCATTCCAGTTCCATCAGTCACTGTATCCGATTTCTATCAGTCATTGCACGCATTTCACTCAGTCACTGCATCTCATTTCACTCATTCACTGCATCGACATTTCACGCAGTCACTGCATCATATTTCACTCAGGCACTGTATCCCATTTCCCTAAGTCACTGCACCCAAAGCCCGCCCAGGCACTGCATCCCTATTAACTCAGTCACTCCTTCCCAGTACCTCCATCACTGCATCCCATTTCACTCAGTCACTGCTTCCATTTCCATCAGTCACTGCAACCCATTACGTTCAGTCATTGCATCCCATTACCCTCAGTCCCAGCATCCCATTTCCCACAGACACTGCATTTCATTTCCCTAAGTCACTGCATCTCATTTCCACCAGTCACTGCATCCCATTTCATTCCCCACTGCATCTCATTTCACGCAGTCACTGCATCCCATTTCACTCAGTCACTGCATCCCATTACCCTCAGTCACTGCATCCCATTAACTTCAGTCGCAGGATCCCATTTCAAACAGACACTGTATACCATTTCCGTCAGTCACTGCATCCCATTTCCCTCAGTCACTGCACACCATTTCCCTCAGTCACTGCACACCATTTCCCTCAGTCACTGCATCTCATTTCACTCAGTCACTGCATCCCATTTCCGTCAGTCACTGCATCCCATTTCCCTCAGTTACTGCATCCCACTTCCCTCAGTCACTGCATCCCATTGCCCTCAGTCACTGCATCCCATTGCACTCAGTCACTGCATCCCATTGTCCTCAGTCACTGCATCCCATTTCACTCAGTCACTGCATCCCATTTCACTCAGTCACTGCATCCCATTACCTCAGTCACTGCATCTCCTTTCCAGAGTCACGGCAATTCCATTTCCCACAGGGACTGCGTCCCATTGCCCTCAGTCACTGCATCCCATTGCCCTCAATCACTGCATCCCACTTCAATCAGTCACTGCATCTCCTTTCCACAGTCACGGCAATTCCATTTCACTCAGTCACTGCGTACCATTTAACTCAGTCACAGCGTCCCACTTCCATCAGTCACTGCATCCCATTTCCAACTGTCACTGCATCCCATTTCCCAGTCACTGCATCCCATTTCCCTCAGTCACTGCCTCCCATTGCCCTCAGTCGCTGCATCCCATTGCCCTCAGTCACTGCAACCCATTGTCCTCAGTCACTGCATCCCATTTCACTCAGTCACTGCATCCCATTTCGCTCAGTCACTGCATCCCATTACCCTCAGTCACTGCATCCCATTAACTTCAGTCGCAGGTTCCCATTTCAAACAGACACTGCATCCCATTTCCGTCAGTCACTGCATCACATTTCCCTCAGTCACTGCATACCATTTCCCTCAGTCACTGCATTTCATTTCACTCAGTCACTGCATCCCATTTCCCTCAGTCACTGCATCCCATTTCCCTCAGTCACGGCATCCCATTGCCCTCAGTCACTGCATCCCATTGCCCTCAGTGACTGCATCCCATTGTCCTCAGTCACTGCATCCCATTTCACTCAGTCACTGCATCCCATTACCCTCAGTCACTGCATCCCATTAATTTAGTCGCAGGATACCATTTCAAACAGACAATGCATCCCATTTCCCTCAGTCACTGCATCTCATTTCACTCAGTCACTGCATCCCATTTCACTCAGTCACTGCATCCCACTTCCCTCAGTCACTGCATCCCATTTCCCACAGTGACTGCATCCCATTTCCCTCAGTCACTGCATCCCATTGCCCTCAGTCACTGCATCCCCTTGGCCTCAGCCACTGCATCCCACTTCACTCAGTCACTGCATCTCCTTACCACAGTCATAGCAATCCCATTTCCATCAGGCACTGCACCCCATTTCCTCAGTCACTGCACGCCCTTCCACAGACACGGCAATCCCATTTCTCTCAGTCACTGCATCCCATTTCACTCAGTCACTGCATCCCATTTCACTCAGTCACTGCATCCCATTTTCCAAAGTCACTGCATCCCATTTCCCTCAGTCACTGCATCCCATTGCCCACAGTCACTGCATCCCATTGCCCTCAGTCACTGCATCCCATTGCCCTCAGTCACTGCATTCCATTTCCCTCAGTCACTGCATCCCATTACCCTCAGCCACTGCATCCCACTTCACTCAGTCAGTGCATCTCCTTTCCACAGTTACGGCAATTCCATTTCACTCAGTCACTGCGTCCCATTTCACTCAGTCACTGCATCCCATTTCCATCAGTCACTGCATCCCATTTCCCACTGTCACTGCATCCCAAATCCCTCAGTCACTGCATCCCATTTCCCTCAGTCACTGCATCCCATTTCCTCAGTCACTGCATCTCCTTTCCACAGTCACGGCAATTACATTTCACTCAGTCACTGCGTCCCATTTCCATCAGTCACTGCATCCCATTTCCAACTGTCACTGCATCCCATTTCCTCAGTCACTGCTTCCCATTTCGCTCAGTCACTGCATCCCATTTCCCTCAGTCACTGCATCCCATTGCCCTCAGTCACTGCCTCCCATTGTGCTCAGTCAGTGCATCCCATTTCACTCAGTCACTGCATCCCATTCCCCTCAGACACTGCATCCCATTTCCGTCAGTCACTCCATCCCATTTCCCTCAGTCGCAGCATCCTATATCCCACAGACACTGCATTTCCTTTCCTTAAGACACTGCTTCGCATTTCACTCAGTCACTGCATCCCATTTCACTCAGTCACTGCATCCATTTCCATCAGTCACTGCATCCCATTACCCTCAGTCACTGCATCCCATTACCCTCAGTCGCAGCATCCCATTTGCCACAGACACTGCATTTCATTTCCCTTCGTCACTGCATCTCATTTCCAACAGTCACTGCATCCCATTTCACTCCCCACTGCATCCCATTTCACTCAGCCACGGCATCCCAGTTCACATAGTCACCGCATCCCACTTCACACAGTCACCACATCCCAGTTCACAAAGTCACCGCATACCAGTTCCGTCAGTCACTGCATTCCAGTTCCATCAGTCACTGTATCCGATTTCTATCAGTCACTGCGCGCATTTCCCTCAGTCACTGCATCTCATTTCACTCATTCACTGCATCCCATTTCACTCAGTCACTGCATCCCATTTCACTCAGTCAGTGCGTCACATTTCACTCAGGCCCTGTATCCCATTTCCCTAAGTCACTGCACCCAAAGCCCGCCCAGGCACTGCATCCCTATTAACTCAGTCACTCCTTCCCAGTACCTCCATCACAGCATCCCATTTCACTCAGTCACTGCTTCCATTTCCATCAGTCACTGCATCCCATTCCCCTCAGTCATTGCATCCCATTACCCTCAGTCCCAGCATCCCATTTCCCACAGACACTGCATTTCATTTCCCTAAGTCACTGCATCTCATTTCCACCAGTCACTGCATCCCATTTCATTCCCCACTGCATCTCATTTCACTCAGTCACTGCATCCCATTTCACTCAGTCACTGCATCCCATTACCCTCAGTCACTGCACACCATTTCCGTCAGTCATTGCATCCCATTTCCCTCAGTCACTGCATACCATTTCCCTCAGTCACTGCATACCATTTCCATCAGTCACTGCATCTCATTTCACTCAGTCACTGCATCCCATTTCCGTCAGTCACTGCATCCCATTTCCCTCAGTCACTGCATCCCATTGCCCTCAGTCACTGCATCCCATTGTCCTCAGTCACTGCATCCCATTTCACTCAGTCACTGCATCCCATTACCTCAGTCACTGCATCTCCTTTCCAGAGTCAAGGCAATTCCATTTCCCACAGTGACTGGATCCCATTGCCCTCAGTCACTGCATCCCATTGCCCTCAGCCAGTGCATCCCACTTCAATCAGTCACTGCATCTCCTTTTCACAGTCACGGCAATTACAATTCACTCAGTCACTGCGTCCCATTTCATTCAGTCACTGCGTCCCATTTCCATCAGTCACTGTATCCCATTTCCCTCAGTCACTGCATCCCATTTCCCTCAGTCACTGCATCCCATTGCCCTCAGTCACTGCATCCCATTGTCCTCAGTCACTGCATCCCATTTCACTCAGTCACTGCATCCCATTTCACTCAGTCACTGCATCCCATTACCCTCAGTCACTGCATCCCATTAACTTCAGTCGCAGGATCCCATTTCAAACAGACACTGCATCCCATTTCCGTCAGTCACTGCATCCCATTTCCGTCAGTCACTGCATCCCATTTCCCTCAGTCGCAGCATCCTACACCACACAGACACTGCATTTCCTTTCCTTAAGACACTGCATTGCATTTCACTCAGTCACTGCATCCCATTTCACTCAGTCACTGCATCCATTTCCATCAGTCACTGCCTCCCGTTACCCTCAGTCACTGCATCCCATTACCCTCAGTCGCAGCATCCCATTTCCCACAGACACTGCATTTCCTTTCCCTTAGTCACTGCATCTCATTTCCACCAGTCACTGCATCCCATTTCACTCAATGCTTCACTTTACACTCAGTCAGGGCACCCCATTTCCATCAGTCAGTGCGTCCCATTTCCTCAGTCACTGCATCTCCTTTCCACAGTCACGGCAATCCCATTTCACTCAGTCACTGCCTCCCATTTCCCACAGTGACTGCATCCCATTTCCCACGTCACTGCATCCCATTTCCCAGTCACTGCATCCCATTTCCCACAGTGACTGCATCCCATTTCCCACGTCACTGCATCCCATTTCCCAGTCACTGCATCCCATTTCCCTCAGTCACTGCATTCAATTTCTCTCAGTCACTGCTTCCCATTGCCCTCAGTCACTGCATCCCATTGTCCTCAGTCACTGCATCCCATTTCACTCAGTCACTGCATCCCATTTCACTCAGTCACTGCATCCCATTATCCTCAGTCACTGCATCCCATTAACTTCAGTCGCAGGATCCCATTTCAAACAGACACAGCATCCCATTTCCGTCAGTCACTGCATCCTATTGCCCTCAGTCACTGCATCCCATTGCCCTCAGCCACTGCATCCCACTTCACTCAGTCAGTGCATCTCCTTTCCACAGTCACGGCAATTCCATTTCACTCAGTCACTGCGTCCCATTTCACTCAGTCTTGCGTCCCATTTCCATCAGTCACTGCATCCCATTTCCCAGTCACTGCATCCCATTTCCCTCAGTCACTGCATCCCATTTCCCTCAGTCACTGCATCCCATTTCCTCAGTCACTGCATCTCGGTTTCACAGTCACGGCAATTACATTTCACTCAGTCACTGCGTCCCATTTCACTCAGTCACTGCGTCCCATTTCCATCAGTCACTGCATCCCATTTCCAACTGTCACTGCATCCCATTTCCCAGTCACTGCATCCCATTTCCCTCAGTCACTGCATCCCATTGCCCTCAGTCACTGCATCCCATTGTCCTCAGTCACTGCATCCCATTACCCTCAGTCACTGCATCCCATTAACTTCAGTCGCAGGATCCCATTTCAAACAGACACTGCATCCCATTTCCCTCAGTCACTGCATCTCATTTCACTCAGTCACTGCATCCCATTTCACTAAGTCACTGCATCCCATTTCCCTCAGTCACTGCATCCCACTTCCCTCAGTCACTGCATCCCATTAACTTCAGTCGCAGGATCCCATTTCAAACAGACACTGCATCCCATTTCCCTCAGTCACTGCATCTCATTTCACTCAGTCACTGCATCCCATTTCACTCAGTCACTGCATCCCATTTCCCTCAGTCACTGCATCCCACTTCCCTCAGTCACTGCATCCCATTTTCCACAGTGACTGCATCCCATTTCCGTCAGTCACTGCATCCCATTTCCCTCAGTCACTGCATCCCATTTCACTCAGTCACAGCATCCCATTGCCCTCAGTCACTGCATCCCATTGCCACCAGTCACTGCATCCCATTTCCCACAGTGACTGCATCCCATTTCACTCAGTCACTGCGTCCCATTTCCATCAGTCACTGCATCCCATTTCCCACTGTCACTGCATCCCATTTCCCAGTCACTGCATCCCATTACCCTCAGTCACTGCATCCCATTTCCCTCAGTCACTGCATCCCATTTCCTCAGTCACTGCATCTCCTTTCCACAGTCACGGCAATTCCATTTCACTCAGTCACTGCGTCCCATTTCACTCAGTCACTGCGTCCCATTTCCATCAGTCACTGCATCCCATTTCCCACTGTCACTGCATCCCATTTCCCAGTCACTGCATCCCATTTCCCTCAGTCACTATATCCCATTTCCCTCAGTCACTGCATCCCATTTCCTCAGTCACTGCATCTCCTTTCCACAGTCACGGCAATTACATTTCACCCAGTCACTGCGTCCCATTTCACTCAGTCGCTGCGTCCCATTTCCGTCAGTCACTGCTTCCAATTTCCCTCAGTCACTGCATCCCATTTCACTCAGTCACTGCATCCCATTCCACTCAGTCACTGCATCCCATTTCACTCAGTCACTGCATCCCATTTCCCACTGTCACTGCATCCCATTTCACTCAATCACTGCATCTCCTTCACCACAGTCACTGCATCCCATTCCCCACAGACACGGCATCCCATTCACTTGAGTCGCAGCATCCCATTTCAAACATACACTGCATCTCCTTTCCCTCAGTCACTGCATCCCTATTCACACAGCCACTGCATCCCATTTCACACAGCCGCTGCATCCCATTTCACACAGCCAGTGCATCCCATTTCACACAGCCACTGCATCCCATTTCACGCAGCCACTGCATCCCATTTCACACAGCCACTGCATCTCATTTCACTCAATGCTTCACTTTACACTCAGTCAGGGCATCCCATTTCCATCAGTCAGTGCGTCCCATTTCATTCCTCACTGCATCTCATTTCACGCAGTCAGGGCGATCCCATTTCACTCAGTCACTGCATCCCATTTCCCACAGTGACTGCATCCCATTTCCCACGTCACTGCATCCCATTTCCCAGTCACTGCATCCCATTTCCCTCAGTCACTGCATCCAATTTCCCTCAGTCACTGCATCCCATTTCACTCAGTCACTGCATCCCATTACCCTCAGTCACTGCATCCCATTAACTTCAGTCGCAGGATCCCATTTCAAACAGACACTGCATCCCATTTCACTCAATCACTGCGTCCCATTTCACTCAGTCACTGCGTCCCATTTCCATCAGTCACTGCTTCCCATTTCCAACTGTCACTGCATCCCATTTCCCAGTCACTGCATCCCATTTCCCTCAGTCACTGCATCCAATTTCCCTCAGTCACTGCATCCCATTGCCCTCAGTCACTGCATCCCATTGTCCTCAGTCACTGCATCCCATTTCACTCAGTCACTGCATCCCATTTCACTCAGTCACTGCATCCCATTTCAAAAAGACACTGCATCCCATTTCCGTCAGTCACTGCATCCCATTTTCCTCAGTCACTGCATACCATTTCACTCAGTCACTGCATCCCATTTCACTCAGTCACTGCATCCCATTCCACTCAGTCACTGCATCCCATTTCACTCAGTCAGTGCGTCACATTTCACTCAGGCACTGTATCCCATTTCCCTCAGTCACTGCACCCCAAGCCCGCTCGGGCACGGCATCCCTATTAACTCAGTCACTCCTTTCCAGTACCTCCGTCACTGCATCCCATTTCATTCAGTCACTGCTTCCATTTCCATCAGTCACTGCATCCCATTACCCTCAGTCCCAGCATCCCATTTCCCACAGACACTGCATTTCATTTCCCTAAGACACGGCATCTTATTTCCACCAGTCAGTGCATCCCGTTTCATTCCCCAATGCATCTCATTTCACGCAGTCACTGCATCCCATTTCACTCAGTCGCTGCATGCCATTCCACTCAGTCACTGCATCCCATTCCACTCAGTCACTGCATACCATTTCACTCAATGAGTGCATCATATTTGCCTTAGTCACTGCATCCTATTTCCTCAGTCACTGCATCTCCTTTCCACAGTCACGGCAATTCCATTTCACTCAGTCACTGCGTCCCATTTCACTCAGTCACTGCGTCCCATTTCCATCAGTCACTGCATCCCATTTCCCAGTCACTGCATCCCATTTCCCTCAGTCACTGCATCCCATTTCCCTCAGTCACTGCATCACATTTCCTCAGTCACTGCATCTCCTTTCCACAGTCACGGCAATTACATTTCACTCAGTCACTGCGACCCATTTCACTCAGTCACGGCGTCAAATTTCCATCGGTCACTGCATCCCATTGCCATCAGTCACATGCATGCCATTGTCCTCAGTCACTGCATCCCTTTTCACACAGTCACTGCATCCCATTTCCCTCAGTCACTGCATCCCATTTCCCTCAGTCACTGCATCCCATTTCCTCAGTCACTGCATCTCTTTTATACAGTCACGGCAATTACATTTCACTCAGTCACTGCGTCCCATTTCACTCAGTCACTGCGTCCCATTTCCATCAGTCACTGCATCCCGTTTCCAACTGTCACTGCATAACATTTCCCAGTCACTGCATCCCATTGCCCTCAGTCACTGCATCCCATTTCACTCAGTCACTGCATCCCATTTCACTCAGTCACTGCATCCCATTACCCTCAGACACTGCATCCCATTTCCGTCAGTCACTCCATCCCATTTCCCTCAGTCGCAGCATCCTATACCCGACAGACACTGCATTTCCTTTCCTTAAGACACTGCATCGCATTTCACTCAGTCACTGCATCCCATTTCACTCAGTCACTGCATCCATTTGCATCAGTCACTGCCTCCCATTACCCTCAGTCACTGCATCCCATTACCCTCAGTCGCAGCATCCCATTTCCCACAGACACTGCATTTCCTTTACCTTAGTCACTGCATCTCATTTCCACCAGTCACTGCATCCCATTTCACTCAATGCTTCACTTTACACTCAGTCAGGGCATCCCATTACCATCAGTCAGTGCGTCCCATTTCCTCAGTCACTGCATCTCCTTTCCACAGTCACGGCAATCCCATTTCACTCAGTCACTGCATCCCATTTCCCAGAGTGACTGCATCCCATTTCCCACGTCACTGCATCCCATTTCCCAGTCACTGCATCCCATTTCCCACAGTGACTGCATCCCATTTCCCACGTCACTGCATCCCATTTCCCAGTCACTGCATCCCAATACCCTCAGTCACTGCATTCAATTTCTCTCAGTCACGGCGTCCCATTGCCCTCAGTCACTGCATCCCATTGTCCTCAGTCACTGCATCCCATTTCACTCAGTCACTGCATCCCATTTCACTCAGTCACTGCATCCCATTACCCTCAGTCACTGCATCCCATGAACTTCAGTCGCAGGATCCCATTTCAAACAGACACAGCATCCCATTTCCGTCAGTCACTGCATCCCATTGCCCTCAGCCACTGCATCCCATTGCCCTCAGCCACTGCATCCCACTTCACTCAGTCAGTGCATCTCCTTTCCACAGTCACGGCAATTCCATTTCACTCAGTCACTGCGTCCCATTTCACTCAGTCTTGCGTCCCATTTCCATCAGTCACTGCATCCCATTTCCCACTGTCACTGCATCCCATTTCCCACTGTCACTGCATCCCATTTCCCAGTCTCTGCATCCCATTTCCCTCAGTCACTGCATCCCATTTCCTCAGTCACTGCATCTCGGTTTCACAGTCACGGCAATTACATTTCACTCAGTCACTGCGTCCCATTTCACTCAGTCACTGCGTCCCATTTCCATCAGTCACTGCATCCCATTTCCAACTGTCACTGCATCCCATTTCCCAGTCACTGCATCCCATTTCCCTCAGTCACTGCATCCCATTTCACTCAGTCACTGCATCCCATTTCCCTCAGTCACTGCATCGACTTCCCTCAGTCACTGCATCCCACTTCCCACAGTGACTGCATCCCATTTCCGTCAGTCACTGCATCCCATTTCCCTCAGTCACTGCATCCCATTGCCCTCAGTCACTGCATCCCCTTGGCCTCAGCCACTGCATCCCACTTCACTCAGTCACTGCATCTCCTTTCCACAGTCACAGCAATCCCATTTCCCTCAGTCACTGCATCCCATTTTCTCAGTCACTGCATCTCCTTTCCACAGTCACGGCAATCCCATTTCACTCAGTCACTGCATCCCATTTCACTCAGTCACTGCATCCCATTGCCCTCAGTCACTGCATCCCATTGCCCTCAGTCACTGCATCCCATTTCCCACAGTGACTGCATCCCATTTCACTCAGTCACTGCGTCCCATTTCCATCAGTCACTGCATCCCATTTCCAACTGGCACTGCATCCCATTTCCCAGTCACTGCATCCCATTTCCCTCAGTCACTGCATCCCATTTCCCTCAGTCACGGCATCCCATTGTCCACAGTCACTGCATCCCATTTCACTCAGTCAATGAATCCCATTACACTCAGACACTGCATCCCATTTCCGTCAGTCACTCCATCCCATTTCCCTCAGTCGCAGCATCCTATATCCCACAGACACTGCATTTCCTTTCCTTAAGACACTGTTTCGCATTTCACTCAGTCACTGCATCCCATTTCACTCAGTCACTGCATCCATTTCCATCAGTCACTGCATCCCATTACCCTCAGTCGCAGCATCCCATTTCCTACAGACACTGCATTTCCTTTACCTTAGTCACTGCATCTCATTTCCACCAGTCACTGCATCCCATTTCACTCCCCACTGCATCCCATTTCACTCAGCCGCTGCATCCCATTTCACTCAGCCACTGCATCCCAGTTCACATAGTCACCGCATCCCACTTCACACAGTCACCACATCCCAGTTCACAAAGTCACCGCATCCCAGTTCCGTCAGTCACTGCATCCCAGTTCCATCAGTCACTGTATCCGATTTCTATCAGTCACTGCGCGCATTTCACTCAGTCACTGCATCTCATTTCACTCATTCACTGCTTCCCATTTCATGCAGTCACTGCATCGCATTTCACTCAGTCACTGCATCCCATTCCACTCAGTCACTGCATCCCATTACCCTCAGTCACTGCATCCCATTAACTTCAGTCGCAGGATCCCATTTCAAACAGACACTGCATTCCATTTCCGTCAGTCACTGCATCCCATTTCCCTCAGTCACTGCATACCATTTCCCTCAGTCACTGCATCCCATTTCAAACAGACACTGCATCCCATTTCCGTCAGTGACTGCATCCCATTTCACTCAGTCACTGCATACCATTTCACTCAGTCACTGCATCTCATTTCACTCAGTCACTGCATCCCATTTCACTCAGTCACTGCATCCCATTCCACTCAGCCACTGCATCCCATTTCACTCAGTCAGTGCGTCACATTTCACTCAGGCACTGTATCCCATTTCCCTAAGTCACTGCACCCCAAGCCCGCTCGGGCACTGCATCCCTATTAACTCAGTCACTCCTTTCCAGTACCTCCGTCACTGCATCCCATTTCACTCAGTCACTGCTTCCATTTCCATCAGTCACTGCATCCCATTACCCTCAGTCCCAGCATCCCATTTCCCACAGACACTGCATTTCATTTCCCTAAGACACTGCATCTTATTTCCACCAGTCAGTGCATCCCGTTTCATTCCCCAATGCATCTCATTTCACGCAGTCACTGCATCGCATTTCACTCAGTCACTGCATCCCATTTCACTCAGTCACTGCATCCCATTTCACTCAGTCACTGCATCCCATTCCACTCAGTCACTGCATCCCATTCCACTCAGTCACTGCATACCATTTCACTCAATGAGTGCATCATATTTGCCTTAGTCACTGCATCCTATTTCCTCAGTCACTGCATCTCCTTTCCACAGTCACGGCAATTTCATTTCACTCAGTCACTGCGTCCCATTTCACTCAGTCACTGCGTCCCATTTCCATCAGTCACTGCATCCCATTTCCCAGTCACTGCATCCCATTTCCCTCAGTCACTGCATCCCATTTCCCTCAGTCACTGCATCACATTTCCTCAGACACTGCGTCTCCTTTCCACAGTCACGGCAATTACATTTCACTGAGTCACTGCGACCCATATCACTCAGTCACGGCGTCCCATTTCCATCAGTCACTGCATCCCATTGCCGTCAGTCACTGCATCCCATTGTCCTCAGTCACTGCATCCCTTTTCACACAGTCACTGCATCCCCTTTCCCTCAGTCACTGCATCCCATTTCCCTCAGTCACTGCATCCCATTTCCTCAGTCACTGCATCTCCTTTATACAGTCACGGCAATTACATTTCACTCAGTCACTGCGTCCCATTTCACTCAGTCACTGCGTGCCATTTCCATCAGTCACTGCATCCCGTTTCCAACTGTCACTGCATAACATTTCCCAGTCACTGCATCCCATTGCCCTCAGTCACTGCATCCCATTTCACTCAGTCACTGCATCCCATTACCCTCAGACACTGCATCCCATTTCCGTCAGTCACTCCATCCCATTTCCCTCAGTCGCAGCATCCTATACCCGACAGACACTGCATTTCCTTTCCTTAACACAGTGCATCGCATTTCACTCAGTCACTGCATCCCACTTCACTCAGTCACTGCATCCATTTCCATCAGTCACTGCCTCCCATTACCCTCAGTCACTGCATCCCATTACCCTCAGTCGCAGCATCCCATTTCCTCAGTCACTGCATCTCCTTTCCACAGTCACGGCAATTACATTTCACTCAGTCACTGCGTCCCATTTCCATCAGTCACTGCATCCCATTTCCAACTGTCACTGCATCCCATTTCCTCAGTCACTGCTTCCCATTTCGCTCAGTCACTGCATCCCATTTCCCTCAGTCACTGCATCCCATTGCCCTCAGTCACTGCCTCCCATTGTGCTCAGTCAGTGCATCCCATTTCACTCAGTCACTGCATCCCATTCCCCTCAGACACTGCATCCCATTTCCGTCAGTCACTCCATCCCATTTCCCTCAGTCGCAGCATCCTATATCCCACAGACACTGCATTTCCTTTCCTTAAGACACTGCTTCGCATTTCACTCAGTCACTGCATCCCATTTCACTCAGTCACTGCATCCATTTCCATCAGTCACTGCATCCCATTACCCTCAGTCACTGCATCCCATTACCCTCAGTCGCAGCATCCCATTTGCCACAGACACTGCATTTCATTTCCCTTCGTCACTGCATCTCATTTCCAACAGTCACTGCATCCCATTTCACTCCCCACTGCATCCCATTTCACTCAGCCACTGCATCCCAGTTCACATAGTCACCGCATCCCACTTCACACAGTCACCACATCCCAGTTCACAAAGTCACCGCATACCAGTTCCGTCAGTCACTGCATTCCAGTTCCATCAGTCACTGTATCCGATTTCTATCAGTCACTGCGCGCATTTCCCTCAGTCACTGCATCTCATTTCACTCATTCACTGCATCCCATTTCACTCAGTCACTGCATCCCATTTCACTCAGTCAGTGCGTCACATTTCACTCAGGCCCTGTATCCCATTTCCCTAAGTCACTGCACCCAAAGCCCGCCCAGGCACTGCATCCCTATTAACTCAGTCACTCCTTCCCAGTACCTCCATCACAGCATCCCATTTCACTCAGTCACTGCTTCCATTTCCATCAGTCACTGCATCCCATTCCCCTCAGTCATTGCATCCCATTACCCTCAGTCCCAGCATCCCATTTCCCACAGACACTGCATTTCATTTCCCTAAGTCACTGCATCTCATTTCCACCAGTCACTGCATCCCATTTCATTCCCCACTGCATCTCATTTCACTCAGTCACTGCATCCCATTTCACTCAGTCACTGCATCCCATTACCCTCAGTCACTGCACACCATTTCCGTCAGTCATTGCATCCCATTTCCCTCAGTCACTGCATACCATTTCCCTCAGTCACTGCATACCATTTCCATCAGTCACTGCATCTCATTTCACTCAGTCACTGCATCCCATTTCCGTCAGTCACTGCATCCCATTTCCCTCAGTCACTGCATCCCATTGCCCTCAGTCACTGCATCCCATTGTCCTCAGTCACTGCATCCCATTTCACTCAGTCACTGCATCCCATTACCTCAGTCACTGCATCTCCTTTCCAGAGTCAAGGCAATTCCATTTCCCACAGTGACTGGATCCCATTGCCCTCAGTCACTGCATCCCATTGCCCTCAGCCAGTGCATCCCACTTCAATCAGTCACTGCATCTCCTTTTCACAGTCACGGCAATTACAATTCACTCAGTCACTGCGTCCCATTTCATTCAGTCACTGCGTCCCATTTCCATCAGTCACTGTATCCCATTTCCCTCAGTCACTGCATCCCATTTCCCTCAGTCACTGCATCCCATTGCCCTCAGTCACTGCATCCCATTGTCCTCAGTCACTGCATCCCATTTCACTCAGTCACTGCATCCCATTTCACTCAGTCACTGCATCCCATTACCCTCAGTCACTGCATCCCATTAACTTCAGTCGCAGGATCCCATTTCAAACAGACACTGCATCCCATTTCCGTCAGTCACTGCATCCCATTTCCGTCAGTCACTGCATCCCATTTCCCTCAGTCGCAGCATTCTACACCACACAGACACTGCATTTCCTTTCCTTAAGACACTGCATCGCATTTCACTCAGTCACTGCATCCCATTTCACTCAGTCACTGCATCCATTTCCATCAGTCACTGCCTCCCGTTACCCTCAGTCACTGCATCCCATTACCCTCAGTCGCAGCATCCCATTTCCCACAGACACTGCATTTCCTTTCCCTTAGTCACTGCATCTCATTTCCACCAGTCACTGCATCCCATTTCACTCAATGCTTCACTTTACACTCAGTCAGGGCACCCCATTTCCATCAGTCAGTGCGTCCCATTTCCTCAGTCACTGCATCTCCTTTCCACAGTCACGGCAATCCCATTTCACTCAGTCACTGCCTCCCATTTCCCACAGTGACTGCATCCCATTTCCCACGTCACTGCATCCCATTTCCCAGTCACTGCATCCCATTTCCCACAGTGACTGCATCCCATTTCCCACGTCACTGCATCCCATTTCCCAGTCACTGCATCCCATTTCCCTCAGTCACTGCATTCAATTTCTCTCAGTCACTGCTTCCCATTGCCCTCAGTCACTGCATCCCATTGTCCTCAGTCACTGCATCCCATTTCACTCAGTCACTGCATCCCATTTCACTCAGTCACTGCATCCCATTATCCTCAGTCACTGCATCCCATTAACTTCAGTCGCAGGATCCCATTTCAAACAGACACAGCATCCCATTTCCGTCAGTCACTGCATCCTATTGCCCTCAGTCACTGCATCCCATTGCCCTCAGCCACTGCATCCCACTTCACTCAGTCAGTGCATCTCCTTTCCACAGTCACGGCAATTCCATTTCACTCAGTCACTGCGTCCCATTTCACTCAGTCTTGCGTCCCATTTCCATCAGTCACTGCATCCCATTTCCCAGTCACTGCATCCCATTTCCCTCAGTCACTGCATCCCATTTCCCTCAGTCACTGCATCCCATTTCCTCAGTCACTGCATCTCGGTTTCACAGTCACGGCAATTACATTTCACTCAGTCACTGCGTCCCATTTCACTCAGTCACTGCGTCCCATTTCCATCAGTCACTGCATCCCATTTCCAACTGTCACTGCATCCCATTTCCCAGTCACTGCATCCCATTTCCCTCAGTCACTGCATCCCATTGCCCTCAGTCACTGCATCCCATTGTCCTCAGTCACTGCATCCCATTACCCTCAGTCACTGCATCCCATTAACTTCAGTCGCAGGATCCCATTTCAAACAGACACTGCATCCCATTTCCCTCAGTCACTGCATCTCATTTCACTCAGTCACTGCATCCCATTTCACTAAGTCACTGCATCCCATTTCCCTCAGTCACTGCATCCCACTTCCCTCAGTCACTGCATCCCATTAACTTCAGTCGCAGGATCCCATTTCAAACAGACACTGCATCCCATTTCCCTCAGTCACTGCATCTCATTTCACTCAGTCACTGCATCCCATTTCACTCAGTCACTGCATCCCATTTCCCTCAGTCACTGCATCCCACTTCCCTCAGTCACTGCATCCCATTTTCCACAGTGACTGCATCCCATTTCCGTCAGTCACTGCATCCCATTTCCCTCAGTCACTGCATCCCATTTCACTCAGTCACAGCATCCCATTGCCCTCAGTCACTGCATCCCATTGCCACCAGTCACTGCATCCCATTTCCCACAGTGACTGCATCCCATTTCACTCAGTCACTGCGTCCCATTTCCATCAGTCACTGCATCCCATTTCCCACTGTCACTGCATCCCATTTCCCAGTCACTGCATCCCATTACCCTCAGTCACTGCATCCCATTTCCCTCAGTCACTGCATCCCATTTCCTCAGTCACTGCATCTCCTTTCCACAGTCACGGCAATTCCATTTCACTCAGTCACTGCGTCCCATTTCACTCAGTCACTGCGTCCCATTTCCATCAGTCACTGCATCCCATTTCCCACTGTCACTGCATCCCATTTCCCAGTCACTGCATCCCATTTCCCTCAGTCACTATATCCCATTTCCCTCAGTCACTGCATCCCATTTCCTCAGTCACTGCATCTCCTTTCCACAGTCACGGCAATTACATTTCACCCAGTCACTGCGTCCCATTTCACTCAGTCGCTGCGTCCCATTTCCGTCAGTCACTGCTTCCAATTTCCCTCAGTCACTGCATCCCATTTCACTCAGTCACTGCATCCCATTCCACTCAGTCACTGCATCCCATTTCACTCAGTCACTGCATCCCATTTCCCACTGTCACTGCATCCCATTTCACTCAATCACTGCATCTCCTTCACCACAGTCACTGCATCCCATTCCCCACAGACACGGCATCCCATTCACTTGAGTCGCAGCATCCCATTTCAAACATACACTGCATCTCCTTTCCCTCAGTCACTGCATCCCTATTCACACAGCCACTGCATCCCATTTCACACAGCCGCTGCATCCCATTTCACACAGCCAGTGCATCCCATTTCACACAGCCACTGCATCCCATTTCACGCAGCCACTGCATCCCATTTCACACAGCCACTGCATCTCATTTCACTCAATGCTTCACTTTACACTCAGTCAGGGCATCCCATTTCCATCAGTCAGTGCGTCCCATTTCATTCCTCACTGCATCTCATTTCACGCAGTCAGGGCGATCCCATTTCACTCAGTCACTGCATCCCATTTCCCACAGTGACTGCATCCCATTTCCCACGTCACTGCATCCCATTTCCCAGTCACTGCATCCCATTTCCCTCAGTCACTGCATCCAATTTCCCTCAGTCACTGCATCCCATTTCACTCAGTCACTGCATCCCATTACCCTCAGTCACTGCATCCCATTAACTTCAGTCGCAGGATCCCATTTCAAACAGACACTGCATCCCATTTCACTCAATCACTGCGTCCCATTTCACTCAGTCACTGCGTCCCATTTCCATCAGTCACTGCTTCCCATTTCCAACTGTCACTGCATCCCATTTCCCAGTCACTGCATCCCATTTCCCTCAGTCACTGCATCCAATTTCCCTCAGTCACTGCATCCCATTGCCCTCAGTCACTGCATCCCATTGTCCTCAGTCACTGCATCCCATTTCACTCAGTCACTGCATCCCATTTCACTCAGTCACTGCATCCCATTTCAAAAAGACACTGCATCCCATTTCCGTCAGTCACTGCATCCCATTTTCCTCAGTCACTGCATACCATTTCACTCAGTCACTGCATCCCATTTCACTCAGTCACTGCATCCCATTCCACTCAGTCACTGCATCCCATTTCACTCAGTCAGTGCGTCACATTTCACTCAGGCACTGTATCCCATTTCCCTCAGTCACTGCACCCCAAGCCCGCTCGGGCACGGCATCCCTATTAACTCAGTCACTCCTTTCCAGTACCTCCGTCACTGCATCCCATTTCATTCAGTCACTGCTTCCATTTCCATCAGTCACTGCATCCCATTACCCTCAGTCCCAGCATCCCATTTCCCACAGACACTGCATTTCATTTCCCTAAGACACGGCATCTTATTTCCACCAGTCAGTGCATCCCGTTTCATTCCCCAATGCATCTCATTTCACGCAGTCACTGCATCCCATTTCACTCAGTCGCTGCATGCCATTCCACTCAGTCACTGCATCCCATTCCACTCAGTCACTGCATACCATTTCACTCAATGAGTGCATCATATTTGCCTTAGTCACTGCATCCTATTTCCTCAGTCACTGCATCTCCTTTCCACAGTCACGGCAATTCCATTTCACTCAGTCACTGCGTCCCATTTCACTCAGTCACTGCGTCCCATTTCCATCAGTCACTGCATCCCATTTCCCAGTCACTGCATCCCATTTCCCTCAGTCACTGCATCCCATTTCCCTCAGTCACTGCATCACATTTCCTCAGTCACTGCATCTCCTTTCCACAGTCACGGCAATTACATTTCACTCAGTCACTGCGACCCATTTCACTCAGTCACGGCGTCAAATTTCCATCGGTCACTGCATCCCATTGCCATCAGTCACATGCATGCCATTGTCCTCAGTCACTGCATCCCTTTTCACACAGTCACTGCATCCCATTTCCCTCAGTCACTGCATCCCATTTCCCTCAGTCACTGCATCCCATTTCCTCAGTCACTGCATCTCTTTTATACAGTCACGGCAATTACATTTCACTCAGTCACTGCGTCCCATTTCACTCAGTCACTGCGTCCCATTTCCATCAGTCACTGCATCCCGTTTCCAACTGTCACTGCATAACATTTCCCAGTCACTGCATCCCATTGCCCTCAGTCACTGCATCCCATTTCACTCAGTCACTGCATCCCATTTCACTCAGTCACTGCATCCCATTACCCTCAGACACTGCATCCCATTTCCGTCAGTCACTCCATCCCATTTCCCTCAGTCGCAGCATCCTATACCCGACAGACACTGCATTTCCTTTCCTTAAGACACTGCATCGCATTTCACTCAGTCACTGCATCCCATTTCACTCAGTCACTGCATCCATTTGCATCAGTCACTGCCTCCCATTACCCTCAGTCACTGCATCCCATTACCCTCAGTCGCAGCATCCCATTTCCCACAGACACTGCATTTCCTTTACCTTAGTCACTGCATCTCATTTCCACCAGTCACTGCATCCCATTTCACTCAATGCTTCACTTTACACTCAGTCAGGGCATCCCATTACCATCAGTCAGTGCGTCCCATTTCCTCAGTCACTGCATCTCCTTTCCACAGTCACGGCAATCCCATTTCACTCAGTCACTGCATCCCATTTCCCAGAGTGACTGCATCCCATTTCCCACGTCACTGCATCCCATTTCCCAGTCACTGCATCCCATTTCCCACAGTGACTGCATCCCATTTCCCACGTCACTGCATCCCATTTCCCAGTCACTGCATCCCAATACCCTCAGTCACTGCATTCAATTTCTCTCAGTCACGGCATCCCATTGCCCTCAGTCACTGCATCCCAATGTCCTCAGTCACTGCATCCCATTTCACTCAGTCACTGCATCCCATTTCACTCAGTCACTGCATCCCATTACCCTCAGTCACTGCATCCCATGAACTTCAGTCGCAGGATCCCATTTCAAACAGACACAGCATCCCATTTCCGTCAGTCACTGCATCCCATTGCCCTCAGCCACTGCATCCCATTGCCCTCAGCCACTGCATCCCACTTCACTCAGTCAGTGCATCTCCTTTCCACAGTCACGGCAATTCCATTTCACTCAGTCACTGCGTCCCATTTCACTCAGTCTTGCGTCCCATTTCCATCAGTCACTGCATCCCATTTCCCACTGTCACTGCATCCCATTTCCCACTGTCACTGCATCCCATTTCCCAGTCTCTGCATCCCATTTCCCTCAGTCACTGCATCCCATTTCCTCAGTCACTGCATCTCGGTTTCACAGTCACGGCAATTACATTTCACTCAGTCACTGCGTCCCATTTCACTCAGTCACTGCGTCCCATTTCCATCAGTCACTGCATCCCATTTCCAACTGTCACTGCATCCCATTTCCCAGTCACTGCATCCCATTTCCCTCAGTCACTGCATCCCATTTCACTCAGTCACTGCATCCCATTTCCCTCAGTCACTGCATCGACTTCCCTCAGTCACTGCATCCCACTTCCCACAGTGACTGCATCCCATTTCCGTCAGTCACTGCATCCCATTTCCCTCAGTCACTGCATCCCATTGCCCTCAGTCACTGCATCCCCTTGGCCTCAGCCACTGCATCCCACTTCACTCAGTCACTGCATCTCCTTTCCACAGTCACAGCAATCCCATTTCCCTCAGTCACTGCATCCCATTTTCTCAGTCACTGCATCTCCTTTCCACAGTCACGGCAATCCCATTTCACTCAGTCACTGCATCCCATTTCACTCAGTCACTGCATCCCATTGCCCTCAGTCACTGCATCCCATTGCCCTCAGTCACTGCATCCCATTTCCCACAGTGACTGCATCCCATTTCACTCAGTCACTGCGTCCCATTTCCATCAGTCACTGCATCCCATTTCCAACTGGCACTGCATCCCATTTCCCAGTCACTGCATCCCATTTCCCTCAGTCACTGCATCCCATTTCCCTCAGTCACGGCATCCCATTGTCCACAGTCACTGCATCCCATTTCACTCAGTCAATGAATCCCATTACACTCAGACACTGCATCCCATTTCCGTCAGTCACTCCATCCCATTTCCCTCAGTCGCAGCATCCTATATCCCACAGACACTGCATTTCCTTTCCTTAAGACACTGTTTCGCATTTCACTCAGTCACTGCATCCCATTTCACTCAGTCACTGCATCCATTTCCATCAGTCACTGCATCCCATTACCCTCAGTCGCAGCATCCCATTTCCTACAGACACTGCATTTCCTTTACCTTAGTCACTGCATCTCATTTCCACCAGTCACTGCATCCCATTTCACTCCCCACTGCATCCCATTTCACTCAGCCGCTGCATCCCATTTCACTCAGCCACTGCATCCCAGTTCACATAGTCACCGCATCCCACTTCACACAGTCACCACATCCCAGTTCACAAAGTCACCGCATCCCAGTTCCGTCAGTCACTGCATCCCAGTTCCATCAGTCACTGTATCCGATTTCTATCAGTCACTGCGCGCATTTCACTCAGTCACTGCATCTCATTTCACTCATTCACTGCTTCCCATTTCATGCAGTCACTGCATCGCATTTCACTCAGTCACTGCATCCCATTCCACTCAGTCACTGCATCCCATTACCCTCAGTCACTGCATCCCATTAACTTCAGTCGCAGGATCCCATTTCAAACAGACACTGCATTCCATTTCCGTCAGTCACTGCATCCCATTTCCCTCAGTCACTGCATCCCATTTCCCTCAGTCACTGCATCCCATTTCAAACAGACACTGCATCCCATTTCCGTCAGTGACTGCATCCCATTTCACTCAGTCACTGCTTCCATTTCCATCAGTCACTGCATCCCATTACCCTCAGTCCCAGCATCCCATTTCCCACAGACACTGCATTTCATTTCCCTAAGACACTGCATCTTATTTCCACCAGTCAGTGCATCCCGTTTCATTCCCCAATGCATCTCATTTCACGCAGTCACTGCATCGCATTTCACTCAGTCACTGCATCCCATTTCACTCAGTCACTGCATCCCATTTCACTCAGTCGCTGCATCCCATTCCACTCAGTCACTGCATCCCATTCCACTCAGTCACTGCATACCATTTCACTCAATGAGTGCATCATATATGCCTTAGTCACTGCATCCTATTTCCTCAGTCACTGCATCTCCTTTCCACAGTCACGGCAATTTCATTTCACTCAGTCACTGCGTCCCATTTCACTCAGTCACTGCGTCCCATTTCCATCAGTCACTGCATCCCATTTCCCAGTCACTGCATCCCATTTCCCTCAGTCACTGCATCCCATTTCCCTCAGTCACTGCATCACATTTCCTCAGACACTGCGTCTCCTTTCCACAGTCACGGCAATTACATTTCACTGAGTCACTGCGACCCATTTCACTCAGTCACGGCGTCCCATTTCCATCAGTCACTGCATCCCATTGCCGTCAGTCACTGCATCCCATTGTCCTCAGTCACTGCATCCCTTTTCACACAGTCACTGCATCCCCTTTCCCTCAGTCACTGCATCCCATTTCCCTCAGTCACTGCATCCCATTTCCTCAGTCACTGCATCTCCTTTATACAGTCACGGCAATTACATTTCACTCAGTCACTGCGTCCCATTTCACTCAGTCACTGCGTGCCATTTCCATCAGTCACTGCATCCCGTTTCCAACTGTCACTGCATAACATTTCCCAGTCACTGCATCCCATTGCCCTCAGTCACTGCATCCCATTTCACTCAGTCACTGCATCCCATTACCCTCAGACACTGCATCCCATTTCCGTCAGTCACTCCATCCCATTTCCGTCAGTCGCAGCATCCTATACCCGACAGACACTGCATTTCCTTTCCTTAACACAGTGCATCGCATTTCACTCAGTCACTGCATCCCACTTCACTCAGTCACTGCATCCATTTCCATCAGTCACTGCCTCCCATTACCCTCAGTCACTGCATCCCATTACCCTCAGTCGCAGCATCCCATTTCCTACAGACACTGCTCTTCCTTTCCCTTAGTCACTGCATCTCATTTCCACCAGTCACTGCATCCCATTTCACTCCCCACTGCATCCCATTTCACTCAGCCACTGCATCCCATTTCACTCAGCCACTGCATCCCAGTTCACATAGTCACCGCATCCCACTTCACACAGTCACCACATCCCTGTTCACAAAGTCACCGCATCCCAATTCCGTCAGTCACTGCATCCCAGTTCCATCAGTCACTGTATCCGATTTCTATCAGTCACAGCGCGCATTTCACTCAGTCACTGCATTCAATTTCACTCAGTCACTGCATCCCATTCCACTCAGTCACTGCATCCCATTTCACTCAGTCAGTGCGTCACATTTCACTCAGGCACTGCATCCCATTTCCCTAAGTCACTGCACCCAAAGCCCGCTCAGGCACTGCATCCCTATTAACTCAGTCACTCCTTCCCAGTACCTCCGTTACTGCATCCCATTTCACTCAGTCACCGCTTCCATTTCCATCAGTCACTGCATCCCATTGTCCTCAGTCACTGCATCCCATTGTCCTCAGTCACTGCATCCCATTTCACTCAGTCACTGCATCCCATTTCACTCAGTCACTGCCTCCCATTTCACTCAGTCACTGCCTCCCATTACCCTCAGTCACTGCATCCCATTACCCTCAGTCACTGCATCCCATTAACTTCAGTCGCAGGATCCCATTTCAAACAGACACTCCATCCCATTTCCCTCAGTCACTGTATCTCATTTCAATCAGTCACTGCATCCCATTTCCCTCAGTCACTGCATCCCATTTCCCTCAGTCACTGCATCCAAACTTCCCTCAGTCAGTGCATCCCATTTCACTCAGTCTCTGCATCCCATTTCACTCAGTCCCTGCATCCCATTTCACTCAGTCACTGCATCCCATTTCACTCAGTCACTGCATCCCATTTCACTCAGTCAGTGAATCACATTTCCCTCAGTCACTGCATCACATTTCCTCAGTCACTGCATCTCCTTTTCACAGTCACGGCAATTCCATTTCCAACAGTGACTGCATCCCATTGCCCTCAGTCACTGCATCCCATTGCCCTCAGCCACTGCATCCCACTTCACTCAGTCAGTGCATCTCCTTTCCACAGTCACGGCAATTCCATTTCACTCAGTCTTGCGTCCCATTTCCATCAGTCACTGCATCCCATTTCCCACTGTCACTGCATCCCATTTCCCAGTCACTGCGTCCCATTTCACTCAGTCACTGCGTCCCATTTCCATCAGTCACTGCATCCCATTTCCAACTGTCACTGCATCCCATTTCCCAGTCACTGCATCCCATTTCCCTCAGTCACTGCATCCCATTTCCCTCAGTCACGGCATCCCATTGCCCTCAGTCACTGCATCCCATTTCACTCAGTCACTGCATCCCATTTCACTCAGTCACTGCATCCCATTTCACTCAGTCACTGCATCCCATTACCCTCAGTCACTGCGTCCCATTAACTTCAGTCGCAGGAGCCCATTTCAAACAGACACTGCATCCCATTTCCCTCAGTCACTGCATCTCATTTCACTCAGTCACTGCATCCCATTTCACACAGTCACTGCATCCCATTTCCCTCAGTCACTGCATCCCACTTCCCTCAGTCACTGCATCCCATTTCCCACAGTGACTGCATCCCATTTCCGTCAGTCACTGCATCCCATTTCCCTTAGTCACTGCATCCCATTGCCCTCAGTCACTGCATCCCCTTGGCCTCAGTCACTGCATCCCACTTCACTCAGTCACTGCATCCATTTCCATCAGTCACAGCAATCCCATTACCCTCAGTCACTGCATCCCATTACCCTCAGTCGCAGCATCCCATTTCCTACAGACACTGCACTTCCTTTCCCTTAGTCACTGCATCTCATTTCCACCAGTCACTGCATCCCATTTCACTCCCCACTGCATCCCATTTCACTCCCCACTGCATCCCATTTCACTCAGCCACTGCATCCCAGTTCACATAGTCACCGCATCCCACTTCACACAGTCACCACATCCCTGTTCACAAAGTCACCGCATCCCAATTCCGTCAGTCACTGCATCCCAGTTCCATCAGTCACTGTATCCGATTTCTATCAGTCACAGCGCGCATTTCACTCAGTCACTGCATCCAATTTCACTCAGTCACTGCATCCCATTCCACTCAGTCACTGCATCCCATTTCACTCAGTCAGTGCGTCACATTTCACTCAGGCACTGTATCCCATTTCCCTAAGTCACTGCACCCAAAGCCCGCTCAGGCACTGCATCCCTATTAACTCAGTCACTCCTTCCCAGTACCTCCGTTACTGCATCCCATTTCACTCAGTCACCGCTTCCATTTCCATCAGTCACTGCATCCCATTGTCCTCAGTCACTGCATCCCATTTCACTCAGTCACTGCATCCCATTTCACTCAGTCACTGCCTCCCATTACCCTCAGTCACTGCATCCCATTACCCTCAGTCACTGCATCCCATTACCCTCAGTCACTGCATCCCATTTCAAACAGACACTCCATCTCATTTCCCTCGGTCACTGTATCTCATTTCCCACAGTGACTGCATCACATTTCCGTCAGTCACTGCATCCCATTTCCCTTAGTCACTGCATCCCATTGCCCTCAGTCACTGCATCCCCTTGGCCTCAGCCACTGCATCCCATTTCCTCAGTCACTGCATCTCCTTTCCACAGTCACGGCAATCCCATTGCCCTCAGTCACTGCATCCCATTGCCACCAGTCACTGCATCCCATTTCCCACAGTGACTGCATCCCATTTCCCACAGTGACTGCATCCCATTTCACTCAGTCACTGTGTCCCATTTCCATCAGTCACTGCATCCCATTTCCCACTGTCACTGCATCCCATTTCCCAGTCACTGCATCCCATTACCCTCAGTGACTGCATCCCATTTCCCTCAGTCACTGCATACCATTTCCTCAGTCACTGCATCTCCTTTCCACAGTCACGGCAATTACAATTCACTCAGTCACTGCGTCCCATTTCACTCAGTCACTGCGTCCCATTTCCCTCAGTCACTGCATCCCATTTCCCTCAGTCACTGCATCACATTTCCTCAGTCACTGCATCTCCTTTCCACAGTCACGGCAATTACATTTCACTCAGTCACTGCGACCCATTTCACTCAGTCACGGCGTCCCATTTCCATCAGTCACTGCATCCCATTGCCGTCAGTCACTGCATCCCATTGTCCTCAGTCACTGCATCCCTTTTCACACAGTCACTGCATCCCCTTTCCCTCAGTCACTGCATCCCATTTCCCTCAGTCACTGCATCCCATTTCCCTCAGTCACTGCATCCCATTTCCTCAGTCACTGCATCTCCTTTATACAGTCACGGCAATTACATTTCACTCAGTCACTGCGTCCCATTTCACTCAGTCACTGCGTGCCTTTTCCATCAGTCACTGCATCCCGTTTCCAACTGTCACTGCATAACATTTCCCAGTCACTGCATCCCATTGCCCTCAGTCACTGCATCCCATTTCACTCAGTCACTGCATCCCATTACCCTCAGACACTGCATCCCATTTCCGTCAGTCACTCCATCCCATTTCCCTCAGTCGCAGCATCCTATACCCGACAGACACTGCATTTCCTTTCCTTAAGACACTGCATCGCATTTCACTCAGTCACTGCATCCCACTTCACTCAGTCACTGCATCCATTTCCATCAGTCACTGCCTCCCATTACCCTCAGTCACTGCATCCCATTACCCTCAGTCGCAGCATCCCATTTCCCACAGACACTGCACTTCCTTTCCCTTAGTCACTGCATCTCATTTCCACCAGTCACTGCGTCCCATTTCACTCAATGCTTCACTTTACACTCAGTCAGGGCATCCCATTACCATCAGTCAGTGCGTCCCATTTCCTCAGTCACTGCATCTCCTTTCCACAGTCACGGCAATCCCATTTCACTCAGTCACTGCATCCCATTTCCCAGAGTGACTGCATCCCATTTCCCACGTCACTGCATCCCATTTCCCAGTCACTGCATCCCATTTCCCACAGTGACTGCATCCCATTTCCCACGTCACTGCATCCCATTTCCCAGTCACTGCATCCCAATACCCTCAGTCACTGCATTCAATTTCTCTCAGTCACGGCATCCCATTGCCCTCAGTCACTGCATCCCATTGTCCTCAGTCACTGCATCCCATTTCACTCAGTCACTGCATCCCATTTCACTCAGTCACTGCATCCCATTACCCTCAGTCACTGCATCCCATGAACTTCAGTCGCAGGATCCCATTTCAAACAGACACAGCATCCCATTTCCGTCAGTCACTGCATCCCATTGCCCTCAGCCACTGCATCCCATTGCCCTCAGCCACTGCATCCCACTTCACTCAGTCAGTGCATCTCCTTTCCACAGTCACGGCAATTCCATTTCACTCAGTCACTGCGTCCCATTTCACTCAGTCTTGCGTCCCATTTCCATCAGTCACTGCATCCCATTTCCCACTGTCACTGCATCCCATTTCCCACTGTCACTGCATCCCATTTCCCAGTCTCTGCATCCCATTTCCCTCAGTCACTGCATCCCATTTCCTCAGTCACTGCATCTCGGTTTCACAGTCACGGCAATTACATTTCACTCAGTCACTGTGTCCCATTTCACTCAGTCACTGCGTCCCATTTCCATCAGTCACTGCATCCCATTTCCAACTGTCACTGCATCCCATTTCCCAGTCACTGCATCCCATTTCCCTCAGTCACTGCATCCCATTTCACTCAGTCACTGCATCCCATTTCCCTCAGTCACTGCATCCCACTTCCCTCAGTCACTGCATCCCACTTCCCACAGTGACTGCATCCCATTTCCGTCAGTCACTGCATCCCATTTCCCTCAGTCACTGCATCCCATTGCCCTCAGTCACTGCATCCCCTTGGCCTCAGCCACTGCATCCCACTTCACTCAGTCACTGCATCTCCTTTCCACAGTCACAGCAATCCCATTTCCCTCAGTCACTGCATCCCATTTCCTCAGTCACTGCATCTCCTTTCCACAGTCACGGCAATCCCATTTCACTCAGTCACTGCATCCCATTTCACTCAGTCACTGCATCCCATTGCCCTCAGTCACTGCATCCCATTGCCCTCAGTCACTGCATCCCATTTCCCACAGTGACTGCATCCCATTTCACTCAGTCACTGCATCCCATTTCCATCAGTCACTGCATCCCATTTCCAACTGGCACTGCATCCCATTTCCCAGTCACTGCATCCCATTTCCCTCAGTCACTGCATCCCATTTCCCTCAGTCACGGCATCCCATTGTCCACAGTCACTGCATCCCATTTCACTCAGTCAATGAATCCCATTACACTCAGACACTGCATTCCATTTCCGTCAGTCACTCCATCCCATTTCCCTCAGTCGCAGCATCCTATATCCCACAGACACTGCATTTCCTTTCCTTAAGACACTGTTTCGCATTTCACTCAGTCACTGCATCCCATTTCACTCAGTCACTGCATCCATTTCCATCAGTCACTGCATCCCATTACCCTCAGTCGCAGCATCCCATTTCCCACAGACACTGCATTTCCTTTACCTTAGTCACTGCATCTCATTTCCACCAGTCACTGCATCCCATTTCACTCCCCACTGCATCCCATTTCACTCAGCCGCTGCATCCCATTTCACTCAGCCACTGCATCCCAGTTCACATAGTCACCGCATCCCACTTCACACAGTCACCACATCCCAGTTCACAAAGTCACCGCATCCCAGTTCCGTCAGTCACTGCATCCCAGTTCCATCAGTCACTGTATCCGATTTCTATCAGTCACTGCGCGCATTTCACTCAGTCACTGCATCTCATTTCACTCATTCACTGCTTCCCATTTCATGCAGTCACTGCATCGCATTTCACTCAGTCACTGCATCCCATTCCACTCAGTCACTGCATCCCATTACCCTCAGTCACTGCATCCCATTAACTTCAGTCGCAGGATCCCATTTCAAACAGACACTGCATTCCATTTCCGTCAGTCACTGCATCCCATTTCCCTCAGTCACTGCATACCATTTCCCTCAGTCACTGCATCCCATTTCAAACAGACACTGCATCCCATTTCCGTCAGTGACTGCATCCCATTTCACTCAGTCACTGCATACCATTTCACTCAGTCACTGCATCTCATTTCACTCAGTCACTGCATTCCATTTCACTCAGTCACTGCATCCCATTCCACTCAGCCACTGCATCCCATTTCACTCAGTCAGTGCGTCACATTTCACTCAGGCACTGTATCCCATTTCCCTAAGTCACTGCACCCCAAGCCCGCTCGGGCACTGCATCCCTATTAACTCAGTCACTCCTTTCCAGTACCTCCGTCACTGCATCCCATTTCACTCAGTCACTGCTTCCATTTCCATCAGTCACTGCATCCCATTACCCTCAGTCCCAGCATCCCATTTCCCACAGACACTGCATTTCATTTCCCTAAGACACTGCATCTTATTTCCACCAGTCAGTGCATCCCGTTTCATTCCCCAATGCATCTCATTTCACGCAGTCACTGCATCGCATTTCACTCAGTCACTGCATCCCATTTCACTCAGTCACTGCATCCCATTTCACTCAGTCGCTGCATCCCATTCCACTCAGTCACTGCATCCCATTCCACTCAGTCACTGCATACCATTTCACTCAATGAGTGCATCATATTTGCCTTAGTCACTGCATCCTATTTCCTCAGTCACTGCATCTCCTTTCCACAGTCACGGCAATTTCATTTCACTCAGTCACTGCGTCCCATTTCACTCAGTCACTGCGTCCCATTTCCATCAGTCACTGCATCCCATTTCCCAGTCACTGCATCCCATTTCCCTCAGTCACTGCATCCCATTTCCCTCAGTCACTGCATCACATTTCCTCAGACACTGCATCTCCTTTCCACAGTCACGGCAATTACATTTCACTGAGTCACTGCGAACCATTTCACTCAGTCACGGCGTCCCATTTCCATCAGTCACTGCATCCCATTGCCGTCAGTCACTGCATCCCATTGTCCTCAGTCACTGCATCCCTTTTCACACAGTCACTGCATCCCCTTTCCCTCAGTCACTGCATCCCATTTCCCTCAGTCACTGCATCCCATTTCCCTCAGTCACTGCATCCCATTTCCTCAGTCACTGCATCTCCTTTATACAGTCACGGCAATTACATTTCACTCAGTCACTGCGTCCCATTTCACTCAGTCACTGCGTGCCATTTCCATCAGTCACTGCATCCCGTTTCCAACTGTCACTGCATAACATTTCCCAGTCACTGCATCCCATTGCCCTCAGTCACTGCATCCCATTTCACTCAGTCACTGCATCCCATTACCCTCAGACACTGCATCCCATTTCCGTCAGTCACTCCATCCCATTTCCGTCAGTCGCAGCATCCTATACCCGACAGACACTGCATTTCCTTTCCTTAACACAGTGCATCGCTTTTCACTCAGTCACTGCATCCCACTTCACTCAGTCACTGCATCCATTTCCATCAGTCACTGCCTCCCATTACCCTCAGTCACTGCATCCCATTACCCTCAGTCGCAGCATCCCATTTCCTACAGACACTGCTCTTCCTTTCCCTTAGTCACTGCATCTCATTTCCACCAGTCACTGCATCCCATTTCACTCCCCACTGCATCCCATTTCACTCAGCCACTGCATCCCATTTCACTCAGCCACTGCATCCCAGTTCACATAGTCACCGCATCCCACTTCACACAGTCACCACATCCCTGTTCACAAAGTCACCGCATCCCAATTCCGTCAGTCACTGCATCCCAGTTCCATCAGTCACTGTATCCGATTTCTATCAGTCACAGCGCGCATTTCACTCAGTCACTGCATTCAATTTCACTCAGTCACTGCATCCCATTCCACTCAGTCACTGCATCCCATTTCACTCAGTCAGTGCGTCACATTTCACTCAGGCACTGTATCCCATTTCCCTAAGTCACTGCACCCAAAGCCCGCTCAGGCACTGCATCCCTATTAACTCAGTCACTCCTTCCCAGTACCTCCGTTACTGCATCCCATTTCACTCAGTCACCGCTTCCATTTCCATCAGTCACTGCATCCCATTGTCCTCAGTCACTGCATCCCATTGTCCTCAGTCACTGCATCCCATTTCACTCAGTCACTGCATCCCATTTCACTCAGTCACTGCCTCCCATTTCACTCAGTCACTGCCTCCCATTACCCTCAGTCACTGCATCCCATTACCCTCAGTCACTGCATCCCATTACCCTCAGTCGCAGGATCCCATTTCAAACAGACACTCCATCCCATTTCCCTCAGTCACTGTATCTCAATTCAATCAGTCACTGCATCCCATTTCCCTCAGTCACTGCATCCCATTTCCCTCAGTCACTGCATCCAAACTTCCCTCAGTCAGTGCATCCCATTTCACTCAGTCTCTGCATCCCATTTCACTCAGTCACTGCCTCCCATTACCCTCAGTCACTGCATCCCATTTCACTCAGTCACTGCATCCCATTTCACTCAGTCAGTGAATCACATTTCCCTCAGTCACTGCATCACATTTCCTCAGTCACTGCATCTCCTTTTCACAGTCACGGCAATTCCATTTCCATCAGTCACTGCATCCCATTGCCCTCAGTCATGCATCCCACTTCACTCAGTCAGTGCATCTCCTTTTCACAGTCACGGCAATTCCATTTCCAACAGTGACTGCATCCCATTGCCCTCAGCCACTGCATCCCACTTCACTCAGTCAGTGCATCTCCTTTCCACAGTCACGGCAATTCCATTTCACTCAGTCTTGCGTCCCATTTCCATCAGTCACTGCATCCCATTGTCCTCAGTCACTGCATCCCATTGTCCTCAGTCACTGCATCCCATTTCACTCAGTCACTGCATCCCATTTCACTCAGTCACTGCCTCCCATTACCCTCAGTCACTGCATCCCATTACCCTCAGTCACTGCATCCCATTACCCTCAGTCACTGCATCCCATTTCAAACAGACACTCCATCTCATTTCCCTCGGTCACTGTATCTCATTTCCCACAGTGACTGCATCACATTTCCGTCAGTCACTGCATCCCATTTCCCTTAGTCACTGCATCCCATTGCCCTCAGTCACTGCATCCCCTTGGCCTCAGCCACTGCATCCCATTTCCTCAGTCACTGCATCTCCTTTCCACAGTCACGGCAATCCCATTGCCCTCAGTGACTGCATCCCATTTCCCTCAGTCACTGCATACCATTTCCTCAGTCACTGCATCTCCTTTCCACAGTCACGGCAATTACAATTCACTCAGTCACTGCGTCCCATTTCACTCAGTCACTGCGTCCCATTTCCCTCAGTCACTGCATCCCATTTCCCTCAGTCACTGCATCACATTTCCTCAGTCACTGCATCTCCTTTCCACAGTCACGGCAATTACATTTCACTCAGTCACTGCGACCCATTTCACTCAGTCACGGCGTCCCATTTCCATCAGTCACTGCATCCCATTGCCGTCAGTCACTGCATCCCATTGTCCTCAGTCACTGCATCCCTTTTCACACAGTCACTGCATCCCCTTTCCCTCAGTCACTGCATCCCATTTCCCTCAGTCACTGCATCCCATTTCCCTCAGTCACTGCATCCCATTTCCTCAGTCACTGCATCTCCTTTATACAGTCACGGCAATTACATTTCACTCAGTCACTGCGTCCCATTTCACTCAGTCACTGCGTGCCTTTTCCATCAGTCACTGCATCCCGTTTCCAACTGTCACTGCATAACATTTCCCAGTCACTGCATCCCATTGCCCTCAGTCACTCCATCCCATTTCCCTCAGTCGCAGCATCCTATACCCGACAGACACTGCATTTCCTTTCCTTAAGACACTGCATCGCATTTCAATCAGTCACTGCATCCCACTTCACTCAGTCACTGCATCCATTTCCATCAGTCACTGCCTCCCATTACCCTCAGTCACTGCATCCCATTACCCTCAGTCGCAGCATCCCATTTCCTACAGACACTGCACTTCCTTTCCCTTAGTCACTGCATCTCATTTCCACCAGTCACTGCATCCCATTTCACTCCCCACTGCATCCCATTTCACTCAGCCACTGCATCCCATTTCACTCAGCCACTGCATCCCAGTTCACATAGTCACCGCATCCCACTTCACACAGTCACCACATCCCTGTTCACAAAGTCACCGCATCCCAATTCCGTCAGTCACTGCATCCCAGTTCCATCAGTCACTGTATCCGATTTCTATCAGTCACAGCGCGCATTTCACTCAGTCACTGCATTCAATTTCACTCAGTCACTGCATCCCATTCCACTCAGTCACTGCATCCCATTTCACTCAGTCAGTGCGTCACATTTCACTCAGGCACTGTATCCCATTTCCCTAAGTCACTGCACCCAAAGCCCGCTCAGGCACTGCATCCCTATTAACTCAGTCACTCCTTCCCAGTACCTCCGTTACTGCATCCCATTTCACTCAGTCACCGCTTCCATTTCCATCAGTCACTGCATCCCATTGTCCTCAGTCACTGCATCCCATTGTCCTCAGTCACTGCATCCCATTTCACTCAGTCACTGCATCCCATTTCACTCAGTCACTGCCTCCCATTACCCTCAGTCACTGCATCCCATTACCCTCAGTCACCGCATCCCATTAACTTCAGTCGCAGGATCCCATTTCAAACAGACACTCCATCCCATTTCTCTCAGTCACTGTATCTCATTTCAATCAGTCACTGCATCCCATTTCCCTCAGTCACTGCATCCCATTTCCCTCAGTCACTGCATCCAAACTTCCCTCAGTCAGTGCATCCCATTTCACTCAGTCTCTGCATCCCATTTCACTCAGTCCCTGCATCCCATTTCACTCAGTCACTGCATCCCATTTCACTCAGTCACTGCATCCCATTTCACTCAGTCAGTGAATCACATTTCCCTCAGTCACTGCATCACATTTTCTCAGTCACTGCATCTCCTTTTCACAGTCACGGCAATTCCATTTCCAACAGTGACTGCATCCCATTGCCCTCAGTCACTGCATCCCATTGCCCTCAGCCACTGCATCCCACTTCACTCAGTCAGTGCATCTCCTTTCCACAGTCACGGCAATTCCATTTCACTCAGTCTTGCGTCCCATTTCCATCAGTCACTGCATCCCATTTCACACTGTCACTGCATCCCATTTCCCAGTCACTGCGTCCCATTTCACTCAGTCACTGCGTCCCATTTCCATCAGTCACTGCATCCCATTTCCAACTGTCACTGCATCCCATTTCCCAGTCACTGCATCCTATTTCCCTCAGTCACTGCATCCCATTTCCCTCAGTCACGGCATCCCATTGCCCTCAGTCACTGCATCCCATTTCACTCAGTCACTGCATCCCATTACCCTCAGTCACTGCGTCCCATTAACTTCAGTCGCAGGAGCCCATTTCAAACAGACACTGCATCCCATTTCCCTCAGTCACTGCATCTCATTTCACTCAGTCACTGCATCCCATTTCACACAGTCACTGCATCCCATTTCCCTCAGTCACTGCATCCCACTTCCCTCAGTCACTGCATCCCATTTCCCACAGTGACTGCATCCCATTTCCGTCAGTCACTGCATCCCATTTCCCTTAGTCACTGCATCCCATTGCCCTCAGTCACTGCATCCCCTTGGCCTCAGTCACTGCATCCCACTTCACTCAGTCACTGCATCCATTTCCATCAGTCACTGCCTCCCATTACCCTCAGTCACTGCATCCCATTACCCTCAGTCGCAGAATCCCATTTCCTACAGACACTGCACTTCCTTTCCCTTCGTCACTGCATCTCATTTCCACCAATCACTGCATCCCATTTCACTCCCCACTGCATCCCATTTCACTCAGCCACTGCATCCCATTTCACTCAGCCACTGCATCCCAGTTCACATAGTCACCGCATCCCACTTCACACAGTCACCACATCCCTGTTCACAAAGTCACCGCATCCCAATTCCGTCAGTCACTGCATCCCAGTTCCATCAGTCACTGTATCCGATTTCTATCAGTCACAGCGCGCATTTCACTCAGTCACTGCATCCAATTTCACTCAGTCACTGCATCCCATTCCACTCAGTCACTGCATCCCATTTCACTCAGTCAGTGCGTCACATTTCACTCAGGCACTGTATCCCATTTCCCTAAGTCACTGCACCCAAAGCCCGCTCAGGCACTGCATCCCTATTAACTCAGTCACTCCTTCCCAGTACCTCCGTTACTGCATCCCATTTCACTCAGTCACCGCTTCCATTTCCATCAGTCACTGCATCCCATTGTCCTCAGTCACTGCATCCCATTGTCCTCAGTCACTGCATCCCATTTCACTCAGTCACTGCATCCCATTTCACTCAGTCACTGCCTCCCATTACCCTCAGTCACTGCATCCCATTACCCTCAGTCACCGCATCCCATTAACTTCAGTCGCAGGATCCCATTTCAAACAGACACTCCATCCCATTTCCCTCAGTCACTGTATCTCATTTCAATCAGTCACTGCATCCCATTTCCCTCAGTCACTGCATCCCATTTCCCTCAGTCACTGCATCCAAACTTCCCTCAGTCAGTGCATCCCATTTCACTCAGTCTCTGCATCCCATTTCACTCAGTCCCTGCATCCCATTTCACTCAGTCACTGCATCCCATTTCACTCAGTCAGTGAATCACATTTCCCTCAGTCACTGCATCACATTTCCTCAGTCACTGCATCTCCTTTTCACAGTCACGGCAATTCCATTTCCAACAGTGACTGCATCCCATTGCCCTCAGTCACTGCATCCCATTGCCCTCAGCCACTGCATCCCACTTCACTCAGTCAGTGCATCTCCTTTCCACAGTCACGGCAATTCCATTTCACTCAGTCTTGCGTCCCATTTCCATCAGTCACTGCATCCCATTTCCCACTGTCACTGCATCCCATTTCCCAGTCACTGCGTCCCATTTCACTCAGTCACTGCGTCCCATTTACATCAGTCACTGCATCCCATTTCCAACTGTCACTGCATCCCATTTCCCAGTCACTGCATCCCATTTCCCTCAGTCACTGCATCCCATTTCCCTCAGTCACTGCATCCCATTGCCCTCAGTCACTGCATCCCATTTCACTCAGTCACTGCATCCCATTTCACTCAGTCACAACATCCCATTTCACTCAGTCACTGCATCCCATTACCCTCAGTCACTGCGTCCCATTAACTTCAGTCGCAGGATCCCATTTCAAACAGACACTGCATCCCATTTCAATCAGTCACTGCATCTCATTTCACTCAGTCACTGCATCCCATTTCACACAGTCACTGCATCCCATTTCCCTCAGTCACTGCATCCCACTTTCCTCAGTCACTGCATCCCATTTCCCACAGTGACTGCATCCCATTTCCGTCAGTCACTGCATCCCATTTCCCTTAGTCACTGCATCCCATTGCCCTCAGTCACTGCATCCCCTTGGCCTCAGTCACTGCATCCCACTTCACTCAGTCACTGCATCCATTTCCATCAGTCACTGCCTCCCATTACCCTCAGTCACTGCATCCCATTACCCTCAGTCGCAGCATCCCATTTCCTACAGACACTGCACTTCCTTTCCCTTAGTCACTGCATCTCATTTCCACCAGTCACTGCATCCCATTTCACTCCCCACTGCATCCCATTTCACTCAGCCACTGCATCCCATTTCACTCAGCCACTGCATCCCAGTTCACATAGTCACCGCATCCCACTTCACACAGTCACCACATCCCTGTTCACAAAGTCACCGCATCCCAATTCCGTCAGTCACTGCATCCCAGTTCCATCAGTCACTGTATCCGATTTCTATCAGTCACAGCGCGCATTTCACTCAGTCACTGCATCCAATTTCACTCAGTCACTGCATCCCATTCCACTCAGTCACTGCATCCCATTCCACTCAGTCACTGCATCCCATTTCACTCAGTCAGTGCGTCACATTTCACTCAGGCACTGTATCCCATTTCCCTAAGTCATTGCACCCAAAGCCCGCTCAGGCACTGCATCCCTATTAACTCAGTCACTCCTTCCCAGTACCTCCGTTACTGCATCCCATTTCACTCAGTCACCGCTTCCATTTCCATCAGTCACTGCATCCCATTGTCCTCAGTCACTGCATCCCATTGTCCTCAGTCACTGCATCCCATTTCACTCAGTCACTGCATCCCATTTCACTCAGTCACTGCCTCCCATTACCCTCAGTCACTGCATCCCATTACCCTCAGTCACTGCATCCCATTACCCTCAGTCACTGCATCCCATTTCAAACAGACACTCCATCTCATTTCCCTCGGTCACTGTATCTCATTTCCCACAGTGACTGCATCCCATTTCCGTCAGTCACTGCATCCCATTTCCCTTAGTCACTGCATCCCATTGCCCTCAGTCACTGCATCCCCTTGGCCTCAGCCACTGCATCCCATTTCCTCAGTCACTGCATCTGCTTTCCACAGTCACGGCAATCCCATTGCCCTCAGTCACTGCATCCCATTGCCACCAGTCACTGCATCCCATTTCCCACAGTGACTGCATCCCATTTCCCACAGTGACTGCATCCCATTTCACTCAGTCACTGTGTCCCATTTCCATCAGTCACTGCATCCCATTTCCCACTGTCATTGCATCCCATTTCCCAGTCACTGCATCCCATTACCCTCAGTGACTGCATCCCATTTCCCTCAGTCACTGCATACCATTTCCTCAGTCACTGCATCTCCTTTCCACAGTCACGGCAATTACAATTCACTCAGTCACTGCGTCCCATTTCACTCAGTCACTGCGTCCCATTTCCATCAGTCACTGCATCCCATTTCCAACTGTCACTGCATCCCATTTCCCAGTCACTGCATCCCATTTCCCTCAGTCACTGCATCCCATTGCCCTCAGTCACGGCATCCCATTGTCCTCAGTCACTGCATCCCATTTCACTCAGTCACTGAATCCCATTACACTCAGACACTGCATCCCATTTCCGTCAGTCACTCCATCCCATTTCCCTCAGTCGCAGCATCCTATATCCCACAGACACTGCATTTCCTTTCCTTAAGACACTGCTTCGCATTTCACTCAGTCACTGCATCCCATTTCACTCAGTCACTGCATCCATTTCCATCAGTCACTGCATCCCATTACCCTCAGTCACTGCACCCCATTATCCTCAGTCGCAGCATCCCATTTCCCACAGACACTGCATTTCCTTTCCCTTAGTCACTGCATCTCATTTCCACCAGTCACTGCATCCCATTTCACTCCCCACTGCATCACATTTCACTCAGCCGCTGCATCCCATTTCACTCAGCCACTGCATCCCAGTTCACATAGTCACCGCATCCCACTTCACACAGTCACCACATCCCAGTTCACAAAGTCACCGCATCCCAGTTCCGTCAGTCACTGCATCCCAGTTCCATCAGTCACTGTATCCGATTTCTATCAGTCACTGCGCGCATTTCACTCAGTCACTGCATCTCATTTCACTCATTCACTGCATCCCATTTCACGCAGTCACTGCATCGCATTTCACTCAGTCACTGCATCCCATTCCACTCAGTCACTGCATCCCATTTCACTCAGTCAGTGTGTCACATTTCACTCAGGCACTGTATCCCATTTCCCTAAGTCACTGCACCCAAAGCCCGCTCAGGTACTGCATCCCTATTAACTCAGTCACTCCTTCCAAGTACCTCCGTCACGGCATCCCATTTCACTCAGTCACTGCTTCCATTTCCATCAGTCACTCTATCCCATTACCCTAAGTCACTGCATCCCATTACCCTCAGTCCCAGCATCCCATTTGCCACAGACACTGCATTTCATTTCCCAAAGTCACTGCATCTGATTTCCACAAGTCACTGCATCCCATTTCATTCCCCACTGCATCTCATTTCACCCAGTCGCTGCATCGCATTTCACTCAGTCACTGCATCCCATTTCACTCAGTCACTGCATCCCATTCCACTCAGTCACTGCATCCCATTCCACTCAGTCACTGCATCCCATTCCACTCAGTCACTGCATCCCATTCCACTCAGTCACTGCATCCCATTCCACTCAGTCAGTGCATCACATTTCCCTCAGTCACTGCATCCCATTTCCTCAGTCACTGCATCTCCTTACCACAGTCATGGCAATTCCATTTCACTCAGTCACTGTGTCCCATTTCACTCAGTCACTGCATCCCATTTTCCACTGTCACTGCATCCCATTTCACTCAATCACTGCATCTCCTTCACCTCAGTCACTGCATCCCATTTCACTCAATCACTGCATCTCCTTCACCTCAGTCACTGCGTCCCATTACCCTCAGTCACTGCATCCCATTAACTTCAGTCGCAGGATCCCATTTCAAACAGACACTGCATCCCACTTCCCTCAGTCAGTGCATCCCATTTCACTCAGTCTCTGCATCCCATTTCACTCAGTCACTGCATCCCATTTCACTCAGTCACTGCATCCCATTTCGCTCAGACACTGCATCCCATTTCCGTCAGTCACTCCATCCCATTTCCCTCAGTTGCAGCATCCTATATCCCACAGACACTGCATTTCCTTTCCTTAAGACACTGCATCGCATTTCACTCAGTCACTGCATCCCATTTCACTCAGTCACTGCATCCATTTCCATCAGTCACTGCAGCCCATTACCCTCAGTCACTGCATCCCATTACCCTCAGTCGCAGCATCCCATTTCCCACAGACACTGCATTTCCTTTCCCTTAGTCACTGCATCTCATTTCCAACAGTCACTGCATCCCATTTCACTCCCCACTGCATCCCATTTCACTCAGCCACTGCATCCCATTTCACTCAGCCACTGCATCCCATTTCACTCAGTCACTGCATCCCATTAACTTCAGTCGCAGGATCCCATTTCAAACAGACACTGCATCCCATTTCCGTCAGTCACTGCATCGCACTTCCCTCAGTCACTGCATCCCATTTCACTTAGTCACTGCATCCCATTTCACTCAGCCACTGCATCCCATTTCACTCAGCCACTGCATCCCACTTCCCTCAGTCACTGCATCCCATTTCCCTCAGTCACTGCATCGCACTTCCCTCAGTCACTGCATCCCATTTCACTTAGTCACTGCATCCCATTTCACTCAGCCACTGCATCCCATTTCACTCAGCCACTGCATCCCAGTTCACATAGTCACCGCATCCCAGTTCACACAGTCACCACATCCCAGTTCACAAAGTCACCGCATCCCAGTTCCGTCAGTCACTGCATCCCAGTTCCATCAGTCACTGTATCCGATTTCTGTCAGTCACTGTATCCGATTTCTATCAGTCACTGTATCCGATTTCTATCAGTCACTGCGCGCATTTCACGCAGTCACTGCATCGCATTTCACTCAGTCACTGCATACCATTTCACTCAGTCACTGCATCCCATTCCACTCAGTCACTGCATCCCATTCCACTCAGTCACTGCATCCCATTTCACTCAGTCACTGCATCACATTTCCCTCAGTCACTGCATCCCATTTCCTCAGTCACTGCATCTCCTTTCCAGAGTCACGGCAATTCCATTTCCCACAGTGACTGCATCCCATTGCCCTCAGTCACTGCATCCCATTGCCCTCAATCACTGCATCCCATTGCCCTCAGTCACTGCATCCCATTGTCCTCAGTCACTGCATCCCATTTCACTCAGTCACTGCATCCCATTTCACTCAGTCACTGCATCCCATTTCGCTCAGACACTGCATCCCATTTCCGTCAGTCACTCCATCCCATGACCCTCAGTCACTGCATCCCATTACCCTCAGTCGCAGCATCCCATTTCCCACAGACACTGCATTTCCTTTCCCTTAGTCACTGCATCTCATTTCCAACAGTCACTGCATCCCATTTCACTCCCCACTGCATCCCATTTCACTCAGCCACTGCATCCCATTTCACTCAGCCACTGCATCCCAGTTCACATCGTCACCGCATCCCAGTTCACAAAGTCACCGCATCCCATTTCCGTCAGTCACTGCATCCCCGTTCCATCAATCACTGTACCCGATTTCTATCAGTCACCGCGCATTTCACTCAGTCACGGCATCTCATTTCACTCATTCACTGCATCCCATTTCACGCAGTCACTGCATCGCATTTCACGCAGTCACTGCATCGCATTTCACTCAGTCACTGCATCCCATTCCACTCAGTCACTGCATCCCATTTCACTCAGTCAGTGCGTCACATTTCACTTAGGCACTGTATCCCATTTCCCTAAGTCACTGCACCCCAAACCCGCTCGGGCACTGCATCCCTATTAACTCAGTCACTGCTTCCATTTCCTCCAGTCACTGCATCCCATTTCATTCCTCACTGCATCTCATTTCACGCAGTCACTGCATCGCATTTCACTCAGTCACTGCATCCCATTTCACTCAGTCACTGCATCCCATTCCACTCAGTCACTGCATCTCCTTTCAACAGTCACGGCAATTCCATTTCACTCAGTCACTGCATCCCATTTCCCTCAGTCACTGCATCCCATTGCCCTCAGTCACTGCATCCCATTGTCCTCAGTCACTGCATCCCATTTCACTCAGTCACTGCATCCCATTTCCCTCAGTCACTGCATCCCATTACCCTCAGTCACTGCATCCCATTAACTTCAGTCGCAGGATCCCATTTCAAACAGACACTGCATCCCATTTCCCACAGTCACTGCATCTCATTTCACTCAGTCACTGCCTCCCATTTCCCTCAGTCACTGCATCCCATTTCCCTCAGTCACTGCATCCCACTTCCCTCAGTCACTGCATCCCACTTCCCTCAGTCAGTGCATCCCATTTCCGTCAGTCACTCCATCCGATTTCCGTCAGTCACTCCATCCCATTTCCCTCAGTCGCAGCATCCTATATCCCACAGACACTGCATTTCCTTTCCTTAAGACATTGCATCCCATTTCACTCAGTCACTGCATCCATTTCCATCAGTCACTGCATCCCATTTCACTCAGTCACTGCATCCCATTCCACTCAGTCACTGCATCACCTTTCCCTCAGTCACTGCATCTCATTTCCACCAGTCACTGCAAACCATTTCATTCCCCATTGGATCTCATTTCACGCAGTCATTGCATCGCATTTCACTCAGTCACTGCATCCCATTACACTCAGTCACTGCATCCCATTCCACTCAGTCACTGCATCCCATTCCACTCAGTCACTGCATCCCATTTCACTCAGTCACTGCATCTCATTGCCCTCAGTCACTGCATCCCATTGTCCTCAGTCACTGCATCCCGTTAACTTCAGTCGCAGGATCCCATTTCAAACAGGCACTGCATCCCATTTCCATCAGTCACTGCATCTCATTTCACTCAGTCACTGCATCCCATTTCACTCAGTCACTGCATCCCATTTCACTCAGCCACTGCATCCCATTTCACTCAGCCACTGCATCCCCGTTCACACAGTCACCACAAGCCAGTTCACAAAGTCACCGCATCCCATTTCCGTCAGTCACTGCATCTCCGTTCCATCAATCACTGTACCCGATTTCTATCAGTCACCGCGCATTTCACTCAGTCACGGCATCTCATTTCACTCATTCACTGCATCGCAATTCACGCAGTCACTGCATCGCATTTCACTCAGTCACTGCATCCCATTTCACGCAGTCACTGCATCGCATTTCACGCAGTCACTGCATCGCATTTCACTCAGTCACTGCATCCCATTCCACTCAGTCACTGCATCCCATTTCACTCAGTCAGTGCGTCACATTTCACTTAGGCACTGTATCCCATTTCCCAAAGTCACTGCACCCCAAACCCGCTCGGGCACTGCATCCCTATTAACTCAGTCACTCCTTCCCAGTACCTCCGTCACTGCATCAAATTTCACTCAGTCACTGCTTCCATTTCCACCAGTCACTGCATCCCATTTCATTCCTCACTGCATCTCATTTCACGCAGTCACTGCATCGCATTTCACTCAGTCACTGCATCCCATTTAACTCAGTCACTGCATCCCATTTAACTCAGTCACTGCATCCCATTCCACTCAGTCACTGCATCTCCTTTCAACAGTCACGGCAATTCCATTTCACTCAGTCACTGCGTCCCATTTCCCTCAGTCACTGCATCCCATTGCCCTCAGTCACTGCATCCCATTGTCCTCAGTCACTGCATCCCATTTCACTCAGGCACTGCATCCCATTTCCCTCAGTCACTGCATCCCATTACCCTCAGTCACTGCATCCCATTAACTTCAGTCGCAGGATCCCATTTCAAACAGACACTGCATCCCATTTCCCACAGTCACTGCATCTCATTTCACTCAGTCACTGCCTCCCATTTCACCCAGTCACTGCATCCCATTTCCCTCAGTCACTGCATCCCACTTCCCTCAGTCACTGCATCCCACTTCCCTCAGTCAGTGCATCCCATTTCCGTCAGTCACTCCATCCGATTTCCGTCAGTCACTCCATCCCATTTCCCTCAGTCGCAGCATCCTATATCCCACAGACACTGCATTTCCTTTCCTTAAGACATTGCATCCCATTTCACTCAGTCACTGCATCCATTTCCATCAGTCACTGCATCCCATTTCACTCAGTCAGTGCGTCACATTTCACTTAGGCACTGTATCCCATTTCCCTAAGTCACTGCACCCCAAACCCGCTCGGGCACTGCATCCCTATTAACTCAGTCACTGCTTCCCAGTACCTCCGTCACTGCATCCCATTTCACTCAGTCACTGCTTCCATTTCCACCAGTCACTGCATCCCATTTCATTCCTCACTGCATCTCATTTCACGCAGTCACTGCATCCCATTTCACTCAGTCACTGCATCCCATTCCACTCAGTCACTGCATCTCCTTTCCACTCAGTCACGGCAATTCCATTTCACTCAGTCACTGCGTCCCATTTCACTCAGTCACTGCGTCCCATTTCCATCAGTCACTGCATCCCATTTCCCTCTGTCACTGCATACCATTTCCCAGTCACTGCATCTCATTTCCCTCAGTCACTGCATCCCATTGCCCTCAGTCACTGCATCCCATTGCCCTCAGTCACTGCATCCCATTGTCCTCAGTCACTGCATCCCATTTCACTCAGTCACTGCATCCCATTTCACTCAGTCACTGCATCCCATTAACTTCAGTCGCAGGATCTCATTTCAAACAGACACTGCATCCCATTTCCGTCAGTCACTGCATCCCACTTCCCTCAGTCACTGCATCCCACTTCCCTCAGTCACTGCATCGCACTTCCCTCAGTCACTGCATCCCATTTCACTTAGTCACTGCATCCCATTTCACTCAGCCACTGCATCCCATTTCACTCAGCCACTGCATCCCAGTTCACATAGTCACCGCATCCCACTTCACACAGTCACCACATCCCAGTTCACAAAGTCACCGCATCCCATTTCCGTCAGTCACTGCATCCCAGTTCCATCAGTCACTGTATCCAATTTCTATCAGTCACTGCGCGCATTTCACGCAGTCACTGCATCGCATTTCACTCAGTCACTGCATCCCATTTCACTCAGTCACTGCATCCCATTCCACTCAGTCACTGCATCCCATTTCACTCAGTCAGTGCGTCACATTTCACTCAGGCACTGTATCCCATTTCCCTAAGTCACTGCACCCCAAACCCGCTCGGGCACTGCATCCCGATTAACTCAGTCACTCCTTCCCAGTACCTCCGTCACTGCACCCCATTTCACTCAGTCACTGCTTCCATTTCCATCAGTCACTGCATCCCATTACCCTCAGTACCAGCATCCCATTTCCCACAGACACTGCATTTCATTTCCCTCAGACACTGCATCTTATTTCCACCAGTCACTGCATCCCGTTTCATTCCCCAATGCATCGCATTTCACTCAGTCACTGCATCCATTTCCACTCAGTCACTGCATCCCATTCAACTCAGTCACTGCATACCATTTCACTCAGTGAGTGCATCACATTTGCCTCAGTCACTGCATCCTATTTCCTCAGTCACTGCATCTCCTTTCCACAGTCAC